>NC_058132.1:272055731-272112297 GCF_016433145.1 Gracilinanus agilis
AGAGAGAGAGAGAAAGAGAGAGAGAAAGAAAGAAAGAAAGAAAGAGAAAGAAAGAAAAAGAAAGAAAGAAGGAAGGAAGAAAGGAAGGAAGGAAGAAAGGAAGGAAGGAAGAGAAAGTATATGTGTTAAAACTCTGGGCATTTTTATGCAGTTTCCCAAGCCTAATGTGCTCTTTTTATTAATCTCTACTCATATAATAGGAATTCCATGAATTTTGTTGAATGGTTTAATAAAAAAGAATTAAGGATGACAAGTGGATAGCCAGAATGATCACCTGGTAGCCGTGGGACATAGGGAGAAAGTGAAAGAGATCTCAAGCACATTGGTTGGATTCCTTCTGATGAACATGTAAAAGTACATGTATAAGAGGCAGAAAAGTGTCAGACATGAATGGTTTTCCATCTGTATCACTCAAGGGAATCTTTTAATCAATAGCATAACAAAATCATTTCAGTATTTATGTTTTCTTTGACTCAAGTGATCATACATAAAGCTTTCTGGGCCATGACTAATGATCAAGGTATTATTATGTGTGGCAACTTATTCTAATTACAAGCCACTTGCTCAGGTAGAAGCATCAGCAGTATGATTGTCTGTCATCATGGGTTATGAGTTGTCAGACAGATAGACTTGTCAAGGAGGGAGGTGAAACCAGTCAAAATAGGCAGTAATTAAGGTTGTTTTTGGAGACTCAAAACAGTGACACTGATGGAAAAAAAAAAACAAAGGGAATCTAGTCATATAACAATGACTATTTTCCTTTTGGTCTTTTTTACAGGATATGTCTATTTTTGGAATCATGGGAATATAATGTGAAAAAAAAGAATAATCACAATCTTTGATGCATATATTGATGCTAACTGGAAGTGAGACAGAAGAAATTAATTTGCAGAAAGTCCTTTATGTCTACAAAACCAAATATATCAATGTATGACAATTGTCACTTTGTTTAATTTGGACTCTTTAAATTAATGATATTATTAAATGAGATAGGAAAGAAAAGCAGAGTTATATGAAAGTCAATGTCCTTTTTTGAAAGCATCATTTATCCCACTTTTGTGAGGTCTGACCTCTGTCTTGTTTTTGGGAGATATAAAAGTATAACAATATTGTACTGAACACATTTCATCTTCAAATTTTCTGAAAAGTCAAAATACATTGGTTGCAGGTCCTTCAGGAGTGACATATTACTAGAAAGGATTCATTTTTAGTATTCAGCCTATAATATTTGTTTAGGATATCATAGAAGAAAAAATGCTTAGAGGCAGATAGATTTTATATACAAACTTGACTCACTAGTAATCAGAAAGAAATTGGAAGCACTGGGAAATTTTTATATTCCATAAACAAATGTTTTGAATCATTATTATTATTAATGAATGACTGGAATATATATATGTACATATATAATCACTCAGCTAAGTGTCAGAGATACAAATAGAAAAGGAAGATAATAATATAATATTATATTATTTGAATATTATTAATAATATATGACAACATATCACACATATTATTATATAACATTATATTGTATATTTTATTAATATATTTACATATTTATGTATAATTTTACATATTTACTTATAATTTACATTCTTATATGCTATAATATTTTATGCTATACCATGTTTCTATATAACATGGTATATAATTTTTCATATTATAATATAAATTTTCCTATCAAGAAATGAGCATAATGATCAATTAATCCATCTAAATTATATGCGTTGGTACCTGCTTTTTTCTCCTTTATTATTTAGGCATGGTGTATGGAAAGGTTTTCATTGGTTAACAGCAGAATAATCTTCAAAATAGGCCTTGGGGAAAGTTAAGAGAAACCTTCTGAAGGATGTGATGTTTCAAAAGTATTTTTAAAACAAATAACTACTTTCCCATGAAGGAGAGAAAGGATGTCACCATTCTGGAAAGCAGTACATAAGAAATCAGAGAAATGGCAATGGGAAAATGGGTCCAAGGCGGTGGTGTGTGTGACAAAATAAAAGATAACTTGTATCTTTAGATATATAACATTCTCTTTCAAATATTATTAAAAATTGTGTGTTTTCCTATTGGAAGTTAATCTATTTTAAAGGAGAAAGGTGTAAAATGTGTTCTCCTTACTTATGTAATCTATATTTGATAATTTATTTGAAGTATAAAATTATAATTCTACAAATATATATTAAATAGTAGGTGTTATTTTTTAAGTCGTGCCCTGATACACAATTAAATACTATAGATCTGTAATTATGCTGAAAGTACTTGGCACTGCCTTTCCTAAATAAAACATCCTACTATAATTGTAAATCGCAGAATGATTAATTACCTAGGCCATTAAATCTAAGGGATCTTTCTAATTACACTGTATGGCTATGGATGACACTTAAGTATTTATAAGAATCTAGGACCTTGTTTCTGTTTTTCTTTTTTAGAAAACATGTCTATTCAGTGAATTGAATATTTATGATATGAAGTTCTTTCTGAGATAGGTAAATACAAGTTCATTTCACTTCCCTGGTCTCAGTATTATTCAGTAAAGAAAAGAACATCTTCTGTTATGTATCCTCGTTTTGGAAATATGACATTGTGGTATAAGCAATGTCAAACTCTAAAGCTATTATTTAGAGAGTAGAATACTGTGGTATCCTTTGATATACCTATAATGTTATTTTTCATAATCTATTGCTCAATTTAAAAATAAATAATAGTAATTGATGTGATTTTAATGAATGGAGGAAGTAATCATATGCACGTGACAGCATAAGATGCATAACAGATAAGTGAGCATTAGTCTTGACATAGGGGAACAGAAATATTTGTATCACTAGTATATTTGATGGCTGAATTGAATTGAAAAGACAATAGCAGGGAAAAGGTCACGTGAAAAGAATTCAGTTTAGGATCACTGGACTGGAAATGAAATAACTGAAGAAATTTTAACTTTTATAAACACATGTTTCCTGGGATATGTAAATTGTTTCCTCCTTGTACAGCAAGTACATTGTTTCATTAAATAGAATTGATGATGGAACAAATGGTACTATTGCGAAAAAATAAATACTACTGCAATAAATTTAAACATGACAAGGTGGAAAAAGCGGGAAGATAATTGTACTGACAATATTCATGTTCAACTTGTATTATTTTTACCTTTTCCCCTAAAAGTAGTTTAATATTTGTTCAAATATTCTGTCTCTTTGAATATCTAAATTACTTTAAAACATGACTCAGATGCTACCTATTACACAAAATCTTTCTTGATCCTCCAGGTTATTCTAGTATCTTCCATTTGAAATTCTTTTGGATCACTTTGTATCTGTGTACTTGTTGTATACCCCAGTAGAATATAAATCCTTTGAAAACAATGGACTATAAGACCTTGAACACATTAGGCTCTTATTAAACTTTTATTGAACTGACAAAGTCAATATTTTATTTCCAAATATGATTTAGGAATTTTCAGAGGTATCTTTGCAGTTTTGTCCATTTAAAGTGTTTCTTTCCTATCAATCATTCAATCAACAAAGAAGTATTAATTAAGTAAAAGTTAATTACTAGACCAGGTACCAGAGACACAAAGTCAAAACAGTTCTTGCCATGGAGGAGTTAATATTCAATGTGATAGATTTAAATGGCAAAAGAATCTGAATAATCCATTCTTGATCCCTTTTTCCTCTGTTACTCCCTAGAAGTGCCTCTCCAACTCCATTCTCCAGGTGAAAAAGATTAAGTTTGCTCCTTTGGTGTAACTTTCGATTATTTTTCCTTCTTAGCTTATTTATAAATCCCAAACAATTGAATGTATTTTTCTTGAAACAGATCTTCAAAATATAATTATCTTCATTGCAACTTTAACTTCTTCCTCTCAAGTATAATGGTCAGAGCAATAACCTTGGTTCTTCTCTTTTTTTACATGTATATGCTCATCCTTTACAAGTCCCAATTTAAAGTAAAGGAACTAAAAATAAAATCCAGGCAACTAGTATCTACTAAAGCTAATGCTACTATATGAAGTAGGGAGCCTAAATTTCCAAAGAAGTTATAATTCTCTTTCTATTATTTTATAGATTACAAAGAGTTCAATCAATCCCAAATTTCTGATCATAATATCTGTTATGACTATCATGAAGATTTGATCAATTGATTTCTTATTAACTTGTCTTATGCTGATATTACTCTCAAGTGATTTTGAAATTACCATACACATTCATTTAGTTTTATTTCTCTGTGTTTAGCTATATGGTTTATTAAAAAATATCTCCATGGTCTTTCTCAAGGAAGAGTAGATATCATGTGCCATTGGTTTAGATTTCACGATTGTCCCAATATTTCAGATAACATAACTAAATATCTCCAAAACCTCCAAAGCTTTATCAAAGGGAAAAGGTCCTTAGGCATATATCTAGGTTTCTGTATGCTAATTATATTTGTACTTTTCATAAGACCTGGAAGCCAGAAAGTAAATTGGAAGGAATATTAATTCATTATTTGAAAAATTATACTTAGAACTGAACTATAATATCTATAAGTAAGATTGATGTGAGGGTGAGTATAACTTATATGGGAAAGATTAATAAGGACACTGGTGGAGGAGGGCAAGAAAAGGTCTTTTTGGAGTTCAGTCTTCTAAAACCAAATTTTGCATTGACACTCTGTATGTCCAAAACTAGCCATTTAGTTATTTGAGATCAATAGCATTAGTCATCATTCAGGGCAACTTCTTATTCAAATGCTACCCTTCACCTGAATTTCTAATTTTAGAAATTTCATAGTTTTTTAGCCTTTGGCAAGAGAGAGATTAGAGGGCATATCAGCTGGAGCAGCATCTGGTGCTTATTACTAGGGGATGAGGGGTAAAGACCCTAGAGAATTTAGCTGTGGGTTGGGGCAGGGATCAGGTGCTGTTTACAGAGTTAATAGTCAATAATTACATTGAAGGTTCTATGCTCACAGTTTTGTTGTATTCTGATTAGTTCCAGTTCAAGTCCCCAGCTAGTTCCTACTGCTTTCACTCTAAGGTCTCTAGGGATAACTGATCACAGCTGCTAAAGGACAGTGTCTCTAGGTCAGGGACTATGTTGAGCAATATTGAAAACATGAGAGATTTCAACTGCCAATGCGTGCTGGCGGTTCCTTCTCCCAATGACACCAACACTCCCCTCCCTTTATCTTGTTCATTTCAAAGCTGTTATCCTATGGATTGTGGATGGGGGAAAGGGTGGAGGAGAGAAAGTAGGGAGGCAGCCTACTCATACCTAAGAGGAAAAAAGTGTCAATTTCATTTGAAATCATAAATGCTCATAGATAATTTTGGAACTAAATGAGACTACAGACCATATCTAATCCAGGCACATAATTGGATTTGTGAATTTAAGTTTTATAGGTTGCTCATGAATAAAAAAAATCCTCAATATAGTTTTGAGTTATCTTAAAGCATCAACCACTTTTAAGGTTATATATTAGTTTATTTAATTCAATAAATATGTATTTCCTGAAAGTCACTATGGTAGGTAATAACAAAAACAAAAAATACACATACTGACCCCCCCATGATGCGTGCATGCACACACAAACACACACACACACACACACTGCCCTCAGAAAGCTTGTTTATTTAAAAAATAATTCACAATCATAGACTACTCTATCAGAAATAGGATTGCTTTTCATTTGTTAAAAGATATATAATATGAACTATGTGATGATTAGAAATACTGTAATGTCATTGATAAGCACATTTTCAAAAAGGGTAGAAAAATTGGCGAAAAGAATTGGAAGCTTAGGAAAGCTATGCAAAAGAAAAGGAGGAATAGTGGAAGTTGATAGAATGTTAAATTTAGGGCAAGATAAGACCCTGCTGCTAAGTAAGATCTTCCATATGGCATAGCATATTGAGTTGACTCTCAAGTAGTGACAATACTATAGTAGGTAGCAGATTGATGGAATTAATCATATAAAGGAAATGTTCAGTAGAACAGAAGGTACTATAAATGTATCTACACAGTAAAGAAAAAATGAGTTGGAATAAAATACTCTATAGCCTTATCAACTATCTTTCTTAACAAATGAACACTATTCAACAACAGGATCTATTTAAATAATATTTCAGGTGACATTAGGTCAAGTAACAAGAAAAAAGATCATTTTTAACTAAAATAGTTGGCAAATGCTTATTAGGAGACCTTAAATCTACTTAAGCTGTGTGGCTTTTTGTCCCTACTCCTTTTTATATCACTTAACCTGGAATTTGCATATCATATCTAGGGAGATTGGCCACTATGACATTATTAAGTTACAGAACATAATAAATATCTCTTGAATATTGATAGTTTCCAATTTGCTACATAAAAATGAGCCTTGCAGGGAAATATAAATACAAATGGACCACATAATAAATGAGCATTTCTTGTTTCTCTATAACATTAAGCCTCAGGGCATGTCCAGAATCTTTGATACTACTTAGATGTAGAAATTAAATAGTAAAACCATTATACCAACGTTATGGATATATTCTGAAGCATAGCTACCAGCTGAGAAATTGAAATTTACTTGGTATGTTGTGATTGAAATTCTGAGTTATGGTAACCACAAAGATAATCTATCATAGATAATAAATATCAATTTCAAATATTTGGCATTAGCTTGTTTTATTCAACAATTATTTCTGCTGATAAATCCTAGGTATCTTCTTTTTTTACCACCGCCAATAACAAAGCTGTGAAACTTTCTCCTAACTATTCTACAGATAGCAATATTTATCTCCACTTTTTTCTCTTATGTAATTATATGTGTGTGTATTCAATTTGACACAGGTACCACCTATCCATAAGACTGAAAAAAATATAACATCATCATCAGTACCACCAGCACCATCACACCTATATTTATGTGATATGTTTAAAGATTTCCAAAATGTTGTAAGTATATTTTTGAGCAGTGTATTTAAATTTTAACTAAAAATTCAGTCCCTCAGGCTGTAAAATCCAATAATTTCCCCTTCATCTTTGGACAGGAACTTACACTTACAATGGAAGATAGACCAAACTAGCAGGTAGTAATTCCTAGAATAGGATGATTGTTTGTGTAGAGGAAGATAGACCAAGACACAAAGGAAGAGACTCAGAAGAGTGCCAGACCCTTGCCCTGAAGTTCAAGCTACAAACTTTCTCCTATTTGCATGTAATAAATGAATTTTACCCCCATTGGAATTTAAGTGAAATAGCCTCTGTTAGCAGGGACACGCATGGCTAGTCTTTTTGTGCTAAAAGATAGCGTCTTTGAAGACTAGGTGTTTCTTTCTTTTGAATGGTCTGACTACATAATTTGAAACTCCCCTGGCAATAATAAGGCAATCCCAAGGTGGACATTTTAATGAGCAGGCAGTTTAATAGTCCTCAATTCCATTACATTAAGGGGCAGGTCTAAACCTCAGGATTAATCTGCTGCTAGGTAAAGTGTGCTGGCTTTCAGATGTGGCTTCATCTGATCTCTTTGACACTAGGAGAAAAACATAAGCCTTCACAATCAAGTTTTAACTGGTTTCATTACACCCTTTTAAAGCCCAAGTCACCCCAAATATTGATACAGAGAGACATGAACACAAGTCATCCCCTGGTGTGTGTGTGTGGGAGGGACAGGGGAGGTAGCTTTAGCTAATTCTGGTTTCTGTTTATAGGGTAGTTAAAAGCAAAGAGCAGCTTCATATGATTGTGAGGAGATGGAGGATGAGAGATACTTGGGATTTTTCAATATCACAAACAAATAAATAAATAAAAACAAGGTTCCCTGCTTTGAATCAGGGAATAATTAATTATATAACTCAATTATGATATTCAGAGACTGCCTGACATTTAGAAGTGAAGTCTGAAAAAATAGATATCAAATAGAAATATTGACTATTAAATAACAATCCAACATTAATTTTCCTTAAATAAAAAAAAAATTGTAATTTTGCGTGCCAAATACTGAGCTAAGCACTAAGGCAGTGATGATGAACCTATGGCATGAGTGCCAATTATGGCACACAGAGAGCTTTCTGTGGGCACATGGTCACCTCCCTCCCCACCCCCAGAGTTCATTACTAGAAAGGCAGAACTGTTTCCCCTCTCCTTCTCTACTGTGCCTGATGATACTTTTTTCATATCCCCCACCTCCCTGTCCAGGAGCCCAATGGGAGTGCATAGAGGTTAAGTTGGGGGATCATATGTGGCATATGTGGCATAGAGGGGAGCAGAGCACTTGGGCCACTCCCCTCACCCCTATACGCACACTGAGGACATTCCTCACTTCAACCACACCTTCACCCAGAAGCCCAATAGGAGCACTTTCTCCCAGATATGTGGGGCAAAGGATGGGGGGTGCACCCAGTACTTGGTGGGAGGGAGGGACATGACACTTGGTCTGGGAAGTGGGGGCCTGGCACTCAGTCTCTAAAAGGTTTTCCATCACTACACTAGAGATAAAAATGCAAAGACACACCCTATTCTCAAAAAGTTTATAGTCTAATAGAGAAAAAAGTACAAATATAAAGGAGAGGATGCAAAGAAAGGATATTTTGACTCTAAAAGTTACCAGGATGGTGAGTGGAAGAATACTGATTTATTATTTTTAGGAACAATGACAGTTACATGCATTTTGGTAAGGGTTTTGTTGAGAAGTTGCCTAGGAAGTAGGGAGCAAGGTGAATGAAGTATAGCTGGTGCTCACCTCAAATAAAGGGTCAGGAAACCCTCAGTCATCTTCTCAGCTTTCCTAATACACTTGCACTTCCAACTAACAATCACTGTCAATAGTATTTCTTTTTAATTTTAAGGATTTTGATAAATATGAGTAAAGACATCATTGCCTATTTTCTATTGTTTCTATGGAAACTAGAAATAATCCAATTTTGGAATAAGTATCTATGCCTCTGTTTCAAGGAGCAAATGAAAGAGAGTCACTTTTAAATACATAGTGCTTGTCTTTTTGGTTGGAAATTGTTTTCTGAACAATTATTTTGCTTTTTAATCTGGAAAGACATTGGCTTATAAGAAAGGAATATCTCTAAATCTAAATGCATCTTTAGATGCTTTTAGCTAACATAGCTAAAGATTCACAATTTGTTTTTTGTAACAGAAAAATCAACAGAAATTTTAGAACAAATGTTCTTAAACTCTTTTTTTTGTCATGGAACACTGCTGTGAAATCCATAGCCTTAATATACATAGATCCCTTCTCATAATAATAATTTCAAATGCATAAAATTAGATAAACAAGATTATAAAGGAAACCAGTTATAATGAAATACTCATATGGGTATATGTATATAGTATGCCTGTATATATGTATGAACACACAAATACATGAATTCCAAGTTTAAAATTCGATCTCAGAGAATACTCAACTTTTTTTTTCCTTTTATTAAATCCTATATCCCAGGTATTGATTTTTTTCATTTAATAATTTTTATTTTTTAAAAAAGTTAACATGGTTACATGATTCATGCTCTTACTTTCCCCTTCACCCCCTGACTCCCTCCCCCCATAGCCGATGCACATTTCCACTAGTTTAGACCTATTTCCAAATTGTTGATAGTTGCATTGGAGTGGTAGTTTCAAGTCTACATCCCCAATCATGTCTGCCTCAACCCATGTGTTTAAGCAGTTGCTTTTCTTCTCTGTGTCCACTCCTGCAGTTCTTCCTCTGAATGTAGGTAGTGTTCTTTACCAAAAGTTCCTCAGAACTGTCCTGGGTCATTGCTTGCTGCTAGTACAGAAGTCCATTACATTCTATTTTACCACAGTGTATTGGTCTCTGTGTACAATGTTCTTCTGGCTCTCCTCCTTTCACTCAGAATCAATTCCTGGAGGTCTTTCCAGTTCACATGGAATTCCTCCACTTTATTATTCCTTTGAGCATAATAGTATTCCATCACCAGCATATACCACAACTGGATAAGCCATTCCCCAATTGAAGGGCATACCCTCATTTTCCAGGTTTTTTGCCACCACAAAAAGTGCAGCTATAAATATTTTCGTACAAGTCTGTTTATCTATGATCTCTTTGGGGTACAACCCCAATAATGGTATGGCTGAATCAAAGGGCAGGCATTCTTTTATAGCTCTTTGAGTATAGTTCCAAATTGCCATCCAGAATGGTTGAATCAGTTCACAGCTCCACCAGCAATGCATTAATGTCCCATTTTTGCCACATCCCCTCCAGCATTCATTACTCTCCCCTTCTTTCATTTTAGCCAGGTGTGTGGTGATACCTCAGAGTTGTTTTGATTTGCATTTCTCTAATTATTTGAGATTTAGAGCACTTTCTCATGTACTTATTGATAATTTTGATTTCTTTATGTGAAAATTGCCTATTCATGTCTCTTGCCCATTTATCAATTGGGGAATGGCTCGATTTTTTATACAATTGATTTAACTCCTTGTATATTTGTGTAATTAGACCCCTGTCAGAGTTTTTGTTGTAAAGATCTTTTCCCAATTTGTTGATTCTCTTCTGATTCTGGTTGCATTGTTTTTTGTATGTACAAAAGGTTTTTAATTCAATATAATCAAAATTATTTATTTTACATTTTGTAATTTTCTCTAACTCTTGCTTGGTTTTAAAATCTTTCCTTTCCTAGAGATCTAACAGGTATACTATTCTGTGTTCACTTAATTTTTTTTTATAGTTTCCCTCTTTATATTCAAGTCATTTACCCATTCTCAATTTATATTGGTGTAGGGTGTGAGATGTTGATCTAAACCTAATCTCTCCCATATTGTTTTCCAAATTTCCCAACAGTTTTAGTTAAATAGTGGATTTTTGTCCCAAAAGTTGGGCTCTTTGGGTTTATCATACACTGTCTTGATGATGTCACTTACCCCAAGTCTATTCCACTGATCCTCCCTTCTGTCTCTCAGCCAGTACCATACTATTTTGATGACTGCTGCTTTATAGTATAGTTTAATATCTGGTACTGCTAGGTGTAATGTAAAGTGGCTAACAGAAACTTTTTGCTTCTGTAATTTCTAAAGGTCACAAAAAGTCAGTTAAAAATCTTAGAATCTTCAAAAAGTCAGTTAGAACTTAAAGCTATAAATAGGACTGAAGGGGTTTTTGACTTCTGGCTTTTACTGTGGCTGGAGGTTTTTGCTTTGGCTTTTCGGCTTGGCTTTGCTTCAGCCTTGGCCTGTGCTTATTTTGTCTTTGTGAAATTTGGACCTATCTCATTTCTCTGGACCTCTCCTTTATCTCCCATCTCCATTGCTCCCCTTCCCTAAATTTTCTTTGGGTCCTGGTGGAAGGGAGGGCTTAGTGATTAGACATTGTGGTTTAGATTCTATAGGCTAATAGAGCATCCTCAAATAAGTTACCCCTAATTTCTTGTTTTACTCCTGATCTTATTGGGAAGGATTCTATTTTATCCCTATTGCATATGATGCTTTTTGATGGTTTTAGATGTATACTGTTTATTAATTTTAGGAAAGCACATTCTATTCCTATACTTTCCAGTGTTTTCAATAGGAGTGGATATTGTATTTTGTCAAAGGCTTTTTCAGCATCTATTGAGATAATCATGTGATTTTTGTTTGTTAGATTGTTGATATGGTCAATTATGTGGATGGTTTTCCTAATGTTGAACCAACCTTGCATTCCTAGGATAAATTCCACCTGATCATGGTGGATGATCCTCTTGATCACTTGCTTTAGTCTTTTTGCTAGTATTGTATTTAAGATTGTTGTGTCTATGTTCATTAGGGAAATTTGTCTGTAGTTTTCCTTCTCTGTTTTTGATCTACCTGGCTTTGGAATCAGTACCATATCCATGTCATAAAAGGAATTTGGTAGGACTCCTTCTTTGCTTATTATATCAAATAATTTGTATAGTATTGGGATTAGTTGCCCTTTGAATGTTTGATAGAATTCACTTGTGAATCCATCTGCCCTGGCGATTTTTTCTTAGGGAATTTTTTGTTGGCTTGTTCAATTTATTTTTCTGATATTGAACTTTTTAGGTATTATATTTCTTCTACTGTTAATCTAGGCAATTTACATTTTTGTAAATATTCATCCATATCACCTAGATTGCTATATTTATTTCCATATAATTGGGCAAAATAGTTTTTAATGATTTTGCTCAAGCCTTTTACCTTAAATCTGTGTATGTACACCTGCCTCATATGTGTTTCTTGTAGACAACATATGGTAGGATTTTGGTTTCTAATCCACTCTGCTATTTGCTTCCATTTTATGGGTGAGTTCATCCCGTTCACATTCAGAGTTATAATTATCAGTTGTATATTCCCCAACATTTTGGTATCCTCTCCTAGTTCTACCCCTTCTTCTTAGGCTATTTCCTTTTAAACAAGTGATTTGCTTTAAGCCAGTAACCCTTGTCCCCTCCCTTGATTTACTTTCCTTTCTACCCCCTCCCTTGTTATTCCCCTGTTTTTTTTTTATTTTTAAGGCCTAATTAATTCCCTCCCTCTTCTTCTCCCCTCCCTTTTTTGACCTTTTCACTCCCCTGCTCCCCTTTGTTTATCCCTTCTGACTTTCTCCGTAGAGTTAGATAGAGTTCAATATCCCAATGGATATAGCTAATCTTCCCTCTCAGGGTTAATTCCACCAAGGGTAAGATTTAAATATTACCTCTTAATGATCTATTCCTCTCCTTCTTATACTAGTATTCATCCCCTCTCCTTCCCATGCCCTTTTTGTATGTAATAGAATATCCTATTTTTCTTATTTATTCAAGTTTCTCTTGGTGTCCTCTACTATTCACCACCATCTTTCCCACCCCCCATATCATCTTAGACCATACAGTACTCCAACCTCTCCCTCTGAATAATTCTTCTAATTAATAAAATAGTGAAAACTATAATAGTGATTAGAGTTCACTACAGAGAATTACACATAACATTTCTCCACATAGGAATACAAATAATTAGATGTTTTCGAAGCTCTTAAAGTGGCAGATCTTTCCCCTCTGTTTCTTATTTACCTTTCATTTTTCTCTTGATTTTTGTGGTTTGATATCAAACTTTCCATTTAGTCCTGGTCTTTTCTGTGCAAATATTTGAAAATCTTCTATCTTGTTGAATGCCCATACTTTCCCCTGGAAGTTTATAGTCAGTTTTGATGGGTAGGTGACACTTGGTTATAGACCCAGTTCTCTTGCCTTTCTGAATTTCATATTCCAAGCCTTGAGGTCTTTTAGTGTGGAGGCTGCCAGATCCTGTGTGATCCTAATTGTTGCTCCTTGATATCTGAATTGTCTCTTTCTGGCTTCTTGTAAAATTTTTTTCGTTTACTTGGAAGCTCTTGAATTTGGCTATTATATTCCTGGGGGTTTTCTTTTCTGGGTCTAGTGCAGAGGGTGATCTATGGATCCTTTAAATGTCTATATTGCCCTCTTGTTGTAAAACTTCAGGGCAATTTTGCTGAATAATTTCTTTTAGCATGGAGTCCAAATTTCTATTAATTTCGGTTTGTTCAGGAAGACCAGTGATTCTCAGATTGTTACTTCTAGCCCTGTTTTCTTGGTCTGCCACTTTCTCATTGAGATATTTTATGTTTCCTTCTATTTTATCAGTCTTTTGACTTTGTTTTGTTTGTTCTTGCTGTCTTGAGAGATCATTAGCTTCTAATTGCTCAATTCTAGCCTTTAGGGACTGGTTTTCGGCTATAATCTTTTGGTTTTCCTTTTCAATCTAATCATTTCTGGTCTTCTATTTACTTGCCTCACTTTCCAATTGTAAAATTCTGCCTTTTAAACTGTTGTTTTCTTGCCTGATTTCCTTTTGAGCTATTTTCCAATTCTCTAGCCAAATCTTTTCCATCGTTCTCATCTTCTCAGCTTTGAATTCTTCAGGAGCTTGTGACTAGTTTTCATTATTTTGGGAAGGTTTGGATGTGATTGCTTGTTTGTTCTCCTCTGCTATTTGCTCTGTTGTTTGGATTTTCTCTGTTTAAAAGTTGAGTGTTAAAAATTTCTTCTTGTTGATCTTTCTCTTCTTCGGTTTCTGATTCTGGATTGCCATTGTTAGCCCAGAGCCTTCTCCGCTTTATCCTCACACTCAGGGTCAGTCTGCACTCTTTAGGCTCCTGAGGTCTCAGGTCTAGTTGTTTTCAGGGTCAAGCCTCCTGGTGGTCCCCTTGCTTCCTCCTCTGCCTGAGGCTCCTTTAGAAGTCTCAGGGGGCTGCTTCCACAGTCTTGCTCCCATCTGCATTGGGGCCCCACTCAAGGTCCAAGCCTGTGCTCAATATCCTTGTCTGAGCCTGCATCCTTGCCTTCACCCGCACCTGCGCTCAATGTCTGTATTCAAAGTCCTGCACATTCTTTAGCCTCTTGGGGTCTTAAGTCATGCTGCTCTCAGGAGCAGGCCCTGAAGTCTCCAATGACTTAATGGGTGCCACAAACTTGCTCTAACTTTTGTGCGCTGGCTTTGGCACTATAGGTGGTGTGTGTAGGGGGTAGGGGGTTGCTCAGCTCGTGTTTTAGTGAGAGCTGTTTCACCCCTTTATAGCATGGAAATGCCACGAACCCACGTACCTTCAAAGCTGGGCCCTGTTGTGGGGTCCCTTCGTTCATCTGGATTTGTTTTTATGTCCCTTGAGGAGTCTTATATGTTTCGGTTAGGAGAGGGTAAGCAGCTGCTTTTTATTCTGCTGCCATCTTAACCCAGAACTCTATCCCAGGTATTGTGTAAGACAGATAAGTCATTTAAGTGCCCTGAAGTTAATACTTACATGAATTTTTTTTCTTCCTACACTTTTATTTATATTTAATTTTTGTTTTATTATATTAGTCATTTCCTGAAATACATCATCTTTCACTGAACCCTTGTTTTTAAAGAAAAAGATGAATAAATTAATGAAAACCAGTGAATAAAACAACCATATATCTCAGCTTAAGAGGCAAAATTGAGTAGCAAATATCTAGGTTCAATTTTCCCCTCTGAAATGTACTACCTGGGCCACACGTCATTTAATATCTCAGTATATCAGGCAACCAAATGTCTCAGAGTCTCAGGTTATAGAGTAGCTACCAACTGATAGAAGTTTCTCACCAGGTACTTCTTACCTCAATTAAATTACAAATTCAGTTCAAGATTTCTAAAAAATTATGATGAAAGCAATATTCCACATCCATAGTCCTTCACCTTTTGCATAAAAGAAGAGTAGTATAATTGGAACTTTAGTATCCTGGACTACAAATATTCCTGGCAAATGGCAAAAGTTTAGATGCGTTTTACTGTATTTTTAGTTTCTTTACATAAAAATTGTGATTGTATAGATTTAGCTCTTTATTCTCTT
The DNA here is from genome assembly GCF_016433145.1 of Gracilinanus agilis. Lineage (NCBI taxonomy): Eukaryota > Metazoa > Chordata > Mammalia > Didelphimorphia > Didelphidae > Gracilinanus > Gracilinanus agilis. The sequence goes on from NC_058132.1 coordinate 272,071,029, forward strand.
TATTTATCAATATATCAATTCATAAGTCTCATTTTTCTAGCTTCCTCATACTGCTATTTGTTATAGGTAATAAATATTGCAACATATTTGCAATATACAATTTCTTTAAGCATATGTAATTCATGGGTCCCTACTTTATTTCATTTTTTATCACCAAAAAAAATGCCTATAAATATTTCAGTATATATGGAACAGTTCTCTCTTTCTTTGCTCATCTTTTGGATCTGCCCAACAGTGAAAAAACTAGGTCTGAGAATTTGACCAGTTTGATTCCTTCCCTCTATAATTCCAAGTTGTTTAAACAGAGATAAGGCAAGAGAAGAACCAAAAAATGATAGCATCATTAAAAAACAGTTTTTAAAAAATGTCCAGGAACAAAGATAGTCAAAAGTGCAAATGTAGATAGGTTCAAAATGATGTAGACTGAGAAAAAACCAATAGTTTGAGCAATTAAATTCCATCAGTAAGTGTGGAGACAATATTTTTAGCCTGATATTGAGTAGTGAGAAAATAGGAAATAAAAATAGTGAATGTAGACAGATTTTCCCAGGAGTTTAGCTGAGAAAGGAGAAAAGGTTATGTATGATAGCTTGAAGTGATAGTACGATATAGTGAAAGCTTTTTAGATATTAGAGATACTTGGACCAGTCAAGACAGAACCAGTATAAATAGAGAGATTCAAGGTTCAAGAGAGGATCAGTCAACAAACATTTATTAAGTACTTAATTATATGACAGGCATTGTGTTAAAGACTAGGTATAGAAAGAAATATCAATCTCTCTCCTAGAGGATATAACAATCTAATGCAGTATGATAAGCCAAAGAAACAAGTTAAAAACAAAGATGAGGATTGAGAAATGATCTGAAGAGGTATGAGTTACAGAGTTGAATTTGACTTGCATAATGAATTTTGGGAGATGTTACTGGAACAGCTGGATGAGCAATGAAGAGAGAAAATTATTAAAGTTGCCTGCCATCTTCCAGAAAAGATGAGAGGAGATTGATAATAAGGTATCAAAACACAAAAAAAATTTGGCAAGGATGGTAACAAAGTTGTCAGAAACAGGAAAAGTAGTTGAGATCAAAAGATGCGGTCAATGGGTTTTGAGATGAGAAAGGGAAAAGAAGAAGTTTATATCAAATATCTAATTTTCCCATTAAAAGAAAAAGATGAAGTCCTTATCCAAGAGAATGGGGAGGGAGAATTATATAAGGCTTGAGAAAAGAACAGTTGAAATAGTTTTCATGGAGCATAAGATAATGGATGAATGGTGAACAAATAATAGGCCTGCCTTGAATTGAGGGTCCAATTGAAGTTGGATACCATAAATTTATAGTGCATCAGGTGACATGGTTGAATGGCTTATTCTAAACCTGCTCAGCAACCTATGAGTAGCAACATCAAAGTCAGATAGTAATCTAGGGTTGCAGGTTGGTGAAACATGAGCATAAATAGGATAAGGGAGCAAGGAATTTAAGGGCAGAAAACACCATAAAATTGAAATCGCTTATAATAGGACAGAGATGGGAAAATGAGGAAAGGATTAACAATGACAATTAACAGTAAATTTAGGACTATTGAGGGATAATGAGGAGAGATGAAAAGATAGAAAAAGATATGTCACACCTGGATGACAAAAATTAGGAAATTAAACCTTTGTGTATAATATTGAGAAACAGAATATATCCCTGCTTTTGTATGCCCGAATTAGAATCAAGGATCAGGTCATATGATTTAAGGATGTTCAGGAATTGGGAAGTTACAGAGTTGGAAGAATCATCGGGTTAGTTTGAAGGGAGGGCATAAAAACCTGAGATCAAGAAAGAACTCATTTGTGAAATAGAGTTTAAAATGTGTTTTGAAAGAAAATAGGAATTCTATGAAGTAAAGTTTCTTAGTTCTTACTCTTTCACTGGGATACCAGTCCAAAGAATGTTATCCTAATGTTTTCTTCCTAAGAGAGTTAGAAAAAAGTATTTACAGAGAGTAATTACTAATTAAGGCTTTGTTGGGATGGAGTTAGGAGGAAGTCATTTTGACTTTGAAATGTTTAAAATTTGGTGCTACAACAATTACATTTATTTTTTATAAGAATCATAAGGAAATGAGGCAGTTTTAGGATAAAGTCTGAAAACCAAGAAAAATAAAACATCTCTAATAAAAAAAGTCAAATACACTTCTCTTTGAACATGTGAAAATATCAATTCCTGAGTCAAGTAGGTCATATGTAAATAATACAATTTTCAATTTTTGTTGAATTGCTCCAACTTAAAATTTCTTTTTTTTAATTTTAAACCCTTGCCTTCTGTCTTGGAGTCAATACTTGTATTGGCTCTAAGGCAGAAGAGTGCTAAGGGCTAGACAAGGTGTCAGCAACGTATGGCTCTCCAGCCATATCTGGCTCTTTTGAGGGCCAGATATGGCTCTTTCTGCAGGTGCCATAAAGTCAAATTTGTTTTCAGGCGCTGTTACAGGAGCGTGCACTGTGAGCACTGTACGGCTCTCGCAAAATTGCATTTTAAAAAATGTGGCGTTTATGGCTCTCATTGCCAAAAAGGTTGCCAACCCCTGGGCTAGACAATAGGGGTTAAGTGACTTGTCCAGGGTCACACAGCTAGGAACTGTCTGAGGTCAGATTTAATCTAGTACTTCCCATCTCTAGGCCTGGCCTCAATCCTCTGAGCCACCCAACTGCTGCCCCCACCCCCCAACTTAAAATTTCAAGGAATGAAAAGGTAATTGCTATATAATTTTAAATACTTTTTTATAATAAACTTATTAGAGCACATATACTGGGGACAACAATTTTGATTTAATTGCCTTATCTCAAAAAAAATGAATTAGAAAGTAGATAGAAAACCTGACTCAGTGCACTGATTTCTTAAAAACCTCAGCAATTTACATATCAATTTTAGGAATTTTTATCAATGTAGGAAACTGAAGGAAGGGCTAAAGTTGATGTTGCATAAATATAAGCCACATTTTTTTAGTATTCTGCAGCATAGTATAATTGGTAAAAAAAAGCTCTTTTGTACGAACTTTTCTTTTGGATGTTTAATTAAAAATTAGTTTAGAAAAAAGGTGATCATTACAGGCATTGGGGAAAGCCAGCATAAAGATACAGAGACATGAAATGGAATATCTTCTGTAAAGGAACAGAAAGAAGAATCACAGAATATAGTAAATGAAATAATTTCCAATAAGGATAGAAATGTAGGTTAGGGCTGGATTATAAAATGTTTGAGAAGAGTTTATTGTTCTAGAGGTAATTGAAACTGGTTTTTATTGAGTAGGGTAGAGAAATGGTTAGATCTCTACTAAGATGGGTTAGAATATGGAGAGACTTGAGCCACAAGACCCTTTAAAGGCTATTTCAATAATTGTTCTAAAGAAACAATAAGTATACAAACTAAAATAGTAGCTATGTGAGTAGAGAGAAGTTGGATATGAAAGATGCTGTAGAATTGGACAAGCCTATAAGGAGCCAGATCTCCTTCTATTTCACTTATTACTATATAGAAAAAAGTTAAAAGAAAAATTTTGCATATACATTATAGGGAAATAATGGTATGGCAATAAAGGAGAAAACTGAACCACTTGGTAGAATTCAGAAAATTTAGTGGTTGTCCATTTTGCTTCTAGTACTTTTAATTATATTTTGTAGATGGTAACACAAATACAGATATATTAATCAAACTAGTTGACAAAAAGGCCATATATGTCAGGTATGAAAGGCCATATAATTTAATAAAGGCATAGTTATAAGTTCTACATTTGATACAGACTGACTGTATGATCCCCTTATTGTTGGAGGAAGTTGAATTACTCACTTTCCAATACCAATAGCATCATATGTTTATCACTATGGTCCCCAAATTAGACAGATCAATAATCCATTACAGAAAAATCATAATTAATTTAATGCTTTAACAATGAGAGAACCCCATAATGATAAAAAAAATTGCTGACATTACTGGAAAGCAGTGTAGCAGAAATTATGTTTAAATCAATAAATACCTTATATCAAAATAAATAAAATAGATATAAATCCTGATTATTCAAGATTATACCAAAACATTTAGAAGAGAAGTAGATGATTTTTTACAACTATCAGTAGTGGGCAGTTCCTTAACCAAATAAGCAGAGAAGTGGTTATAACTATAAAAGTAATAATTCTAATAACACAAAACCAACATTTTTGCATGAAAAAATAACATAATTAGAAGAAAAGAAGTGTTTTTTTAAACCCTTAACTTCTGTGTATTGGCTTCTAGGTGGAAGAGCGGTAAGGGTGGGCAATGGGGGTCAAGTGACTTGCCCAGGGTCACACAGCTTGGAACTGTCTGAGGCCGGATCTGAACCTAAAACTTCCCATCTCTAGGCCTAACTCTCAATCCACTGAGCTACCCAGCTGCCCCCTAAGGAAGTGTTTTAATGGGAAAATATTTGTATCAAATATCTCTGAGATGGTCTAATATTCAAGATTTTTAATCAATTAACTGAAGTATAAAAGAACCAAAGCTATTCCCAAATAGACAAATGGCTAAAAGATAAGGGAGGAAAACAGTTCTCAAAAGAAGAATTAGGAACTATTAAAAATCATGAAAGAATGTCCTAAATCATTAATAATAGAAAATCAAAACACTTTGAGGTTCTACCTCACATCTAAAAATTTGACAAATATAACAAAGTAGAGAAACACTCCTTGAAGAGGTGGTAGAATCATGGGCAAATTAATGCAATGCTAAATCTTCTTTTTTTTTGGAAAAATTTTCCATGGTTACATGATTCATGTTTTTCTTTCCCCTTCACCCCCTCAAACTCTCCCCACAACCCCTGTATAGCTAACACATATTTCCACTGGTTTTAACATGTGTCATCAATCAAGACATATTTATATATTATTGATGGTTGCATTGGGGTGGTCCTTTCCAGTCTACATCCCCAATCATGTCCTCATCAACCCAAGTGTTCAAGCAGTTGTTTTTCTTCTGTGTTTCCTCTCCTGTAGTTCTTCTTCTGAATGTGGGTATTGTTCTTTTCCATAAATCCCTCAGAAATGTCCTGAGTCATTGCATTGCTGCTAATACAGACATCCATTACATTTTATTTTACCACAGTGTATCAGTCTCTGTGTACAATGTTCTTCTGGCTCTGCTCCTTTCACTCTGCATCAATTCCTGGAGGTGTTTCCAGTTCACATGGAATTCCTCCATTTTATTATTCCTTTGAGCACAATAGTATTCCATCACCAACATATACCACAATTTGTTCAACCATTCCCCAATTGAAGGGCATACCCTCGCTTTCCAGTTTTTTGCCACCACAAATAGTGCAGTTATGAATATTTTTGTACAAGTCTCTTATCTATAATCTCTTTGGGGTACAAACCCAGCAATGGTATGGCTGGATCAAAGGGCAGGCATTCTTTTATCACTCTTTGGGCATAGTTCCAAATTGCCATCCAGAATGGTTGGATCAGTTCACAATTGGAAAACAATATGGGAGAGGTTAGTTTAAGATCAACATCTCACACACTACACCAAGATAAATTCAGAATGAGTGAAAGACTTGAATATAAAGAAGGAAACTGTAAGTAAATTAATTGAACACAGAATAGTATACTTGTCAGATCTCTGGGAAATGAAAGATTTTAAAACCAAGAAAGAGTTAGAAAAAAATACAAAATAAAAAGTTTTTGTAAAAAAAAAAATGCAACCAAAATCAGAAGGTAAACAACAAACTGGGAAAAAATTCTTTATAACAAAAAATTCTGACAGAGGTCTAATTACTCAAATATACAAGGAGTTAAATCAATTGTATAAAAAATCAAGCCATTCCCCAATTGATAAATGGGCAAGAGACATGAATAGACAATTTTCAGGTAAAGAAATCAAAAGTATCAATAAGCACATGAGAAAGTGTTCTAAATCCCTAACAATCAGAGAAATGCAAATCAAAACAACTCTGTGGTATAACCTCACACCTAGCAGATTGGCTAAAATGAAAGAAGAGGAGAATAATGAATACTGGAGGGGATGCGACAAAATTGGTACATTAATGCATTGCTGGTGGAGTTGTGAACTGATCAAACCATTATGGAAGGCAATTTGGAACTATGTTCAAAGGGCTATAAAAGATTGCCTGCCCTTTGATCCAGCCATACCATTGTTGGGTTTGTACACCAATAAACATAGATAAACAGACTTGTACGAAAATATTTATAGCTGTGCTTTTTGTGGTGGCAAAAAACTGGAAAAGGAGGGTATGTCCTTCAATTGGGGATGGCTTATTCAATTGTGGTATATGCTGGTGATGGAATATTATTGTGCTCAAAGGAATAATAAAGTGGAAGAATTCCATGTGAACTGGAAAGACCTCCAGGAATTGATGCAGAGCGAAAGGAGCAGAGCCAGAAGAACATTGTACACAGAGACTGATATACTGTGGTAAAATTGAATGTAATGGACTTCTGTACCAGCAGCAATGCAATGACACAGGACAGTTCTGAGGGATTTATGGTAAAGAACACTACCCACATTCAGAGGAAGAACTGCAGGAGAGGAAACATCTAAGAAAAACAACTTCTTGAACGCATGGGTTGAGGTGGACATGATTGGGGATGTAGACTCGAAACTACCACACCAATGCAACTAACAACAATTTTGAAATTGGTCTTGATCAATGACACATGTTAAAACCAGTGGAAATGTGCATTTGGCCATTGGTGGGGGGAGTGTGGGGTTGGGAGGGGTGAAGGGGAAAGTAGGAGCATAAATCATGTAACCATGTTAAAAATGAATATTAATAAATGGTTAAAAAATAATTTAAAAAAAATCAAGCCATTCCCCAATTGATAAATGGGCAAGGGACATGAATAGCCAATTTTCAGATAAAGAAATCAAAAGTATCAATAAGCACATAAGAAAGTGTTCTAAATCTCTAATAATTAGAGAATTACAAATCAAAACAACTCTGAGGTATCACATCACACCTAGCAGATTGGGTAAAATGCTAAATGTTCTAAACCTTCTGGAAAATGATTCGGTATTGTTCAAAGAAAGTGATGAAAATGTTCATCCCCTTTGACCCTGAGGCTCCACTGATAAGCATTACACCCAAAGGAGGTAAATAACAAGAAAAATAAAATAACAAAAACAAAAATACAGCTATGTTTGCAAAATTATTTAGAATTAAATTTTTTTCTACTTTCTTTGCAAAGAAGTGAAAACAAAGTTGATGTAAATTTATTGGGAAATGTTAAACATACTATAAATTGTGAATATATTAGAATATTACTATGTTCTAGTAAATGATAAAATATATAGAATATAGGAAATATTAATTTAAACATAAATTAAGAACAAGTAAAACAATAGACAATTACTAAAATGCTATAAATTTAAAAAAACACAACAACAAAATAATCAAACCTGAATTCTATGAAATTATAATGGCCAATGTTAACCACAATGAAGAGATATGAAAAAGCCTTCCCACCTCCTTTTCTTTGTAGAACTAAGGTTATTATCAGTTTCAAACATGGCATATAATTTGAAACTTGTTCATTACCAAATCAACATTACCAAACTGATTCTTATTCATTTTCCAGAACTGATCTTTTCTACCTCTTTTTCTTTGTTATAAGCATTCCTTAACTGAAAAGGGGAGAGGAGAAAGGTATATTGACAGATTTAAATGATATAAAAACAAAAAATAGCAAGAAATATTTACTTTTAAAAGCAATTGATGAAAAGGAATAGATAAATCTCTAAACTAAAGTAGTTAAAAAATCATTTGAACTTGGATATACCTTCAGACTTCAAGGTATATGAAACTGAGTCCCAAAGGAGGTAAGGGACTTGGACATAAATTAGTTACACAGTAATTAAGTGGCAAGGATGAGGACTAAAACTAAAATATTTCTGCTTCCTAATTCCATGTTCTTTTTACTTCTACCAAGATATTACTTCTCATAATTTTTCATCATTTTAGATTTTATTCATGAAACATCATTTATTAGGGGTGGGAGTGGAGAAGGTAAAGAGGAGAGAAGTGAAGAAGAATTTTGATTCCTAGTAAATGTGTTTTGAAATACTGAATTTAATGTGACTATTAAAAAATGATAGTAACTGGTTTCCAAGGAGAAAATTTTCTGTCGTAAGTCATATTGAAAACTTGTCTGAATAAATCCTAGGGTTAGAAAAATGTGGGTGTCCCTGATGGAGATGAATTGACAATGCTGAGTTAAGGCACTTATCTACATTTACCTTAGTTCAAACCTATGTTGTTCATCTATCACTTGCATGAACATTAAATCCACCAACACATTTTCAGCAGAAAACTTACTGAAGCATCATTTCTTGTCAAAATCAGCATAATGTCATAATGATGTGTTTGAAAGGCCATAATTAAGGGTAAGTTAGCATTGCCATCTAAAACTCAAAGCTAAAAGATTATCACTTGTCTCAATCACTGAATTGTAAATGATACTAGCTTTCAAGAATTTTCGAATAATTTTTTAACATATCTTTACAAACTATACTCTACCCAAAATTGTTCTGATGATCAGGCATCTCATTAAAGTCATGTAATCCTGAGATAAGGCTGATCTGCTGATTAATAAATATAAGTGGCTACAAAATATGTTTGGCCATGAAGAACATTTTGCACAAAAATTGAAAGGAAAAAATGTATATTACATTGAAAATTATTATCCATCTTCCTTAAATTGGCAAATATTTCTTTCTTAATGTAGAAAAATTAAGGCTTTGGTAAATGTACACCCATGTTTTGCCTTTGAAAATTGCCTTCTATAGGTGAACCACACTGGCACAAAATATTAAAAATCTTCCTTTTTAATTCCTAAATCATCGAAGGCAATATGAGTTATAAAACTCTAACAGGCTTAATATTAGCAGCACAAGCACTATCATCAAGCACCACAATCATCATCATCACCACCATCATTATCATCACAAAGCATTTGGTTGGACCCTATTTAATCAAAATTGAATTAAGAGTGCTACAAAAATTATCTGAGGGGCAACTGAGTAGCTCAGTGGAGTGAGAGTCAGGCCTAGAGACAGGAGGTCCTAGGTTCAAACCTGGCCTCAGCCACTTCCCAGCTGTGTGACCCTGGGTAAGTCACTTGACCCCCATTGCCCACCCTTACCAATCTTCCACCTATGAGACAATGCAAGGGTTTAAAAAAATTATCTGAATACAGATCTTGCCTGTTAGAAGTTTTAACTCACAAATATATTAGTTCTTTTGAATAGGAATTGAACCACTTTTACTTCTAGGCAAATGTGTTTCTTTTCTTTTCCCATTAAAAAAATCCACCTAGATCTAGTTTGTGTTATAATATGAAATCAGTGGCTTTCAAGTTATCTAGCAGTACCTTCCTTTTCTCAAGTATTCAACACCACACAACATATGGTACCTTCAAATTTAGGGGATTTAAGATAGTTCCTGATCTCAGGACTAAAGATGAGATACCTTGGGATTGAAGTGTATGTTACTTTTTAAATTTTAATTTTTTTCTAGATTGCATATTGATGCAATTTTTAATAATAATTTTCTGACATTTTACAATCCATATTCTCTTCCTCTGTCCCATACCTTAAACCTCCTCAAGAAAATCAGCAATATGATATCAATTTTACATCTATTATCATTTAATACATATTTCCCTGTTTACCATGGTGTGAAATAACACCTAATACTTATGCTAGAAAAAAAATTCACGGGGGAAATAAAATGAAGAATGGTATGCTTTAGTTTCATTTGGACATTATCTGCTCCTTCATTTTTGGTACACAGACTTTTTAATCCCAGGTCCCTTGGAGTTATCCTGGATCTGGCCCTTGATAATAGCTGTCATTCACAGTTGATCATCTATTGTTGTTAACTATGCATAACATTATCCTAGTTCTGCTCATTTCACTTTTTTCACTTCATATAAGTCTTTCCAGGACTTTTTGTGATCATCTTGTTTGTCATTTCTTATGGCACAATAATATGTCATAATAATATACAACTTATTTATACTTATCTTTTAAAAGTGATTTATTTCATTAATTTTCTATTTCCTGTCTATATTATGATTATTTTTCCCTTCCTCTGAACCATCTTTCTATTGTTGATATAAGTCGTAGTTGATCATAATGATTTTTTGTATACACTATACACATAAAATATATTAACTACATGATGCACAGTTATAGGTATTCTGCATTTGCATAATATGTTACCTTCCAAACAGTCTGTATCTTAAATGTTCAAATTTATATATGTTGTCTTCTTAAGGACAATGTAAGCTCCTTGAAGACTGGGCTATTTTTTTTTGCTTTCTATGTAAATTTCTTGGCATTAGGCACTGAGCCTGATACATATTAAGTGAATAAGAAATGCCCTTTGATTAGTTGATACAATTCTTTTGATATCCTATGAAGCTCTGATACAATGCCTAAATTTCGATAATTCTTAGAAAAAAACTTGTTCAATTTCCTTAACTATAGTTATACTTTATTCACAATTTTTCATATATTCTAATAGTTCTTTTCTTTATAAGTTCATTGTTTTAATTTTATGGCCAATACTTATAGGAGTTTTCATCATTCTCACTGTCTTATCTTTTGAATATAAATTTCTGTTTTTTCTGCTGGTTCTCCAATTTTGTCTTTCAGGAAAAACAACCCTTATCTCGTCAAATTCATAATTCTATTCTTATTTTCTTTGAATGTTTTCAAACTATTCACTTCATCATTTTATCATGTTTCTTCTTTATCACTATTATAATGCTCCATCTTTTTTTATATAATTTTTTCCTTTTTTAAATGTGTTCATTTTTAACATTGATGCATTTTTTAATATTTATAATTTTCTTTCTGAGGTCAATATTGGTATAAATGAATACTTTTCCTTCAACTATCTCCTCTCAATTTATAATATTTATTACATCTCAGAGTTTATGGAGGAATTATGATATTTAATTGTTTCTTATTCTCTAAGACAGGGGTCGGCAGCGTATGGCTCTCAAGCCATATCTGGCTCTACCTCCTGACAGGCCAGGCCAGGCAGAGCCCCAGGATGTGCCCCAGGGGGCCCTTCAGCCCCTGTCCCATATTCCAGTGCCTTCCACCTCCATCCTCCTCCTTCCGCAGGCGTTTATGGCTCTCAAGGCCAAAAAGGTTGCAGACCATTGCTCTAAGGCAATATTCATTTAATACTTTTATTCTTTTTGTTCTTTCTACTTTTAGCAGTTATTTTTGAGATGGGATGCTAGTGAGATGCATCAATATCTTACTTATAGAACTTTGTTACTTCCCATGTTATGAAATTTCTTTAGCAGAAATCTTCAAGCCATAAATCTGCTTTGGCATCTTCCCTAAGAATTATAATTGACAGCATCTCAGTGTTCTTCAAAGAAATAAGTGGAAAATAATTGATAAGGTTTATACATAGAGACAAGTGATATATTCAACTTGGTACTTTTAGATGAAATATTACATATTCATCTAATATTTAATATTACCTAGTTATATGATAATTAGATTATTTAATATTATCTAATAATTAATATAATAATAGTTTGTAAGTTTGTATATTGATTAAACTATATTGCCCCAAATTCTACTTATGTAATGCTGTTTATCACACAAAAATCATGTGGAGAAACAAGATTCAAAAGTCTTATAATAATACCCAAATATATCATGTATATTGATTTTAGTTCCAAAATTTCTAGAAAAAGTATTTTAGTTATGTTGTGGAAATTTTTATCCTACCACTCTGATATAGACAATTTAGATAAACAAAGTCAAAAAGCCAAATTTTCTCCAAGTCAAGGTAGAATTTAGAGTTTATTGGAAGAGGGCCAAGTCTCCCAGATAAACCCAGAATCTCACACGTGTTACATAGTTGGACCCCAGCGAGAGACAAAGCTAGGCAGCAGAGACCTGTTTGTTTTTTTTTATATACAGAGTGAATATTTTCAAACAAGGTTGATGATTTATACAGCATTTTGTAGACCTTTTTTAGAAACTCTTACCCAACCACACAACTGACTGGTTATTTCATATAGGAAAACCCATATTTGTCTTAAGTTCAAATCACAAGACAACACTCTTATTAAAAAATACTGATGACCGTTATCTCAGGACTCATCTGATCTGGTGGGTGGATGGTTATTTTTAAATATGAAAGGGTGAGAATTCTTGCACCATATCAGGGCATGAGGTGGCATTCTGGGACCTGGAACTCATATGGTCAGCATCTTATGATAGAAAGGAAATATGACTTAGGGAGGGGTTGGAAACTCCCCATAGAAGCAGTTTTTATGCTTTAGTTAGAGGTCCTCATAAACTCATAAATTCTACTAATTGTAATTAAGATTATAATGGGATTATACTAATCACTTTAAAATCACAATATTGATTAGATTTAAATTTATCACTATACTTTAGAATCACAATGCTGATTAGGTTTAAACTTATCACTATCACTAAAATCCAATCAAGTATAAGGGGGTAGGGGTCTTTCTTCCTGACAGTTACCTTAACTTATTAAATTCTAGAGGTACATTACTGTGTTAGAAATCTTAATTAAGGAACCAGTATCTATTTAGATGTATCTTTATTATAACCATTGTGTGGGGCTAGAGATTAACTCTTGGTCTGGCAAGGGTGCTCTTTCAAAAATGACAGACTCCAGTGGCAACCCATTAAAGATAGAGAAATTTATTTTGCTTGAATGGTCAGGAGGCAGTGTGTAGGACCATCTGCCTCTCCAAACAGAGGAAAGTTCAGGATTTTTAAATTCTAAAGGGATAGAGTGTAAGTGACTTGGAAAGGAAGGATGAGGATGGGGATGAACAATGAGAACAAACAAGTGAGGCAATCAGGGGAGAATAGGTAACAGAATAGGTTCCCTTGGGTCTGGGGTCTTAAAGATTAAGCACATATCATTTATGACAGCCTGACCATAGAGGTGGGTATGGGGATATAGTACAAGTATACATTGTTAAAATGGGGAAAAAAAGAACTATTAAATAGTCAGAAAAACCAAGTCTTTAATCAGGAGAGGGATAGTATTCAAATATCTAGGTCTTCACACAGTCATGTGTCCAAAACCACACATAGCCAAAGGCTCTGGCTACTTAGGCAAATAGCATCCCTGGGAGACATCACTGCATAAGATAATAGCACTGAGGAACTATGAAAATTGGGGAACTTATATACCTCTTAGGGACCTGAGTACAGGAGAGTATGGTTGATTGGCTTTATAATGGCTACAAAGAAAGGAGGAGTTCTAGATAGGATTATCAGGGAGAGGCTGATGCTTTACAATGGACACAAAAGGGAAAGATCCAAACTAGGGCTAGGATACCTGAGAAAGGACTTTGACACAATAGGAGAAACTACTAGGACAAAAGAATATTTAACATCTGACTGAATATGCTAGCTCCACCTACTGTACTTTAAGGTTTATTGTTAGTTTGAAGCTCTGAGTCTGGGATTTCCCTCCTGGAAAAATTCTCATGTCACAAGGTGAAACTTCAGATCTTCAGACCTCTTGCTGCTACAGACTTAGGATTCAGTTAGATTCCACATTGACAACATCCTTTATGGCATCCTAATGATGTTATCTATCTTGAGAAACCTGGGGATGTTTGGGATCACAAATGATGTTTGAGATATTGGGATCATAAAGGTGGGTAAGATATCTGGAGAAACCTAATGTGTTTGAGATGTAAACACAAAGGTATCCCCTCATGGTCAGACCCTTTTTCACAAATAGTTTAAATACATCCAAAGCTTAGAGGTAAAGGATCCTATGTTTGTTCAGCTTCCAATACTACAAGGTGAATTCCTCATGTAATCTTTGATCTGTGTTGTCTCTAAGAATTTGGGGTATACTGGTGCCCACCACATAACTACATGTATATTTGAAATAAAATCCCAATGTGCAAATAAATCATTAAATATTGCTTATTGAAAAACCTTCTTTAAGTGGAAAAATTGGCATATGTAGTGATATATATGTAATATACATTGATATATGTTACAATGTATAATATATACCTAAATATATTATAGTCCTATAATATATATAGATATATGTTACAATGTTGTAACATATATCTATATATTACAGCCCCATAAGATTTCTTTTGGCTTATAAACTTCTTTTATTTTTTAAAAGTACATGTAAAATAATTTTTTACAATTGTTCTCTGACATTTTGAGATTAGGATTCTCTCCATCCCATTCATCCCTCCCTCCACTTCCCTGAGGCAGTAAATTGTTGTTTTTAGGTTAAACCAGTGCTTTCATGAAATATGTATTTCGTAAGAGGGAGATTTAAGGTATTTATATGGATTATATATTTAAAGTGTGGCCACCAGGAATCAACAATTCAGATTGATTTTGTAATTAAATTAGACACAAGTCAGGACAGGGTTTAAGGTAGTTTATTTACAGTTAGGAAAGTAAAAGGTAGGGAAATAGAGTGAGGGAGAGGCCAGTCCAGGCCTGCAGAGGTCTGGATGGAGAGAGAAGGTTAAAAGGCTAAATAAATTAGGCTGCAAGCCACAAGACCTTAGAAAATCAGATAGACAAGAACCTACTTAAGGGAGAGTCTTAGAAATGCCAAGGTAGGCCTAAGGAAGTCAGCCTAACTTACCCAGGTGACCATTCTGAGTAGAAGCTGCCTGAGGTCTCCTCAGAGATCCTTCAGTGCCAAGTTCAAAGTGGGAACTCCTTTTCAACAGGAAGTAAGCAACATACTTGAAGAGAAAGTGTCTTTAGTCACTTCCTGTGGGCCCACCTCTAATTGAAGTGTACAAATGGCAGTCTCTACATTGATTTGGACTGCCCAAAGGGCAGTCCCTATTTCTTGATTTGTTACTTATTGTCACACGTGGGTAACCCATCTCCCCTCCCCACTAAGGGAAGTGAAAATGATATCATCTCTATGCCTAGGTTAAGTAGAGTTTTGACTATGAATGGGCTAGAGCTAATTCTATTTACACAATTTCCATATTCCCCATGACAGGACAGAAGGCACATATAATATACAATGAAAAATTCATGAAGAAAAAAAGTGAATGTGCAAAAAGATTCCACTAGTTCCTTCCTTGGATTTGGGTAATATTTTTTTTATCATGAGTTCCTTGGGGTTAGATACCTGAACTTATCTCTTTTCAAAAGATTTCCAAGAATTTGGTAGAAAACCAGTGAGCAATTTTTGATCAGTAGATAAAGGCAACAGATCCCCCTCAGAAAGAGATGTTGGCCAAGGTTGAAATTATGGGTCATATGTGGCCATTCCAACAGGTCTTCTTTCAAAGCAAGGGAGGCCAGGTTTTTGGTTTTTTTGCTTGTTTGTTTGTTTTATGTACTTTTGTCTTCTTGTGGAATGCTATTTATTTTAATTGTGCTTTGTGTGTTTATCTATATTATGTATATTTGTATTTCCATGAGGAAAAAGCAAGACTTTTTTTCTTCTCCCACTCTTACTCTGAGCAGTGGAGGAGTGGGAATGTAGGTAATAACCATACTGGCTTTTTGTTCTAGTTGAAGTGGAAACTGAAATGTTTAAGCTTATGCCAACTTTAAGGATTTTTAACAGATAATGGGAGCCAAAAGTAGCAGAAAGAAACAGTAGAGTTTCTCCTAATACTCTCTTTCCCCTCCCCAATCAATTAATTTGAATAAGCACCTTTGCTTTGATAAAGTTGATTACTGAGGTATGCAAACCTCTGCATATAAAACAGAATTGTTAGAAAGGTAATTTATACCAACAAGCCATTAGAGGGTGACTGGGGCTTGATTTGATTTTTTCACCAGCTTTTAAGAAATTAACTAAAACTTTATTGAGAATTTATTTTGAATATTAGTAATTGTAAATTCAGGTTTAATTAAACCCATGAATTAAGGTTTGTAGATTATGTTCAATTTGAATCCAAGAAACTATCTGGACTAACAAAAAGATAAATAGGATTTGATTAGAAATTTAATTGGTTACTTGGGAATTTTATAAATTAAATTGAAGTAGAAAAATTTAAAAACTTTTGATTTGGTCTGTGTTTGAATTTAGACATTTTGCTGTAAATTATATGAAACTCCTGCTCATTCTTATGACAGGCAATGCATTTGAAAGAGAAGCTTAGGGGACGGCTTAAAAAGTACATATTATTTGTTTTTAAAAATGTATTTGCATCACTTTTGTGAATGATTTGCCGGAATCTTATTATTATTTGAATTGCACAAGTTTTTATAAGCTTTTGTAATTGCTGAAAGTTTCTTAAACAACAGAAAGTTTTGAAGGAAGTTTTGGTTATAAATAGGAAGGTTGTATAAAACTTTGGAAACTTCATTGATAACAATTACTTCTTGATTTGAAATAAATAGTGTAAAGTTCCTCATACTGTGAAATGCTATAACTTGAGATTCTGTGTGATGATGGTTTATAAGAGAATTTTTTTAAACATCAGACTTTGCCTATATTTTATGTCAAGTATTATGTAAATGTTGGCTATTATGATTTTTGGTGCACTCTTCTTTTTATTAATTCTCTTTGTGAAATTTTTTTGGGACCCGAGATGGTGCGCATTCTGCCAGCATCAAACTGAGAGAACTTTAAATAGGACAATGAAAATTCTGTTTGTCTCATAAAAAAAAAAAATAAAAAAAAAAAAAAAAAAAAAAAAAAAGAGAGAGACAGGATCTCTGAGACCAGATAATAAAATACAGTACTAGTCAAGGAAATTGCTATCACCAATTGAGTTTGAACCAGCTCGGTCAAGTTTTCAGCTCATCTGCCTAAACTATGAACTTTGTTCAACACTGAGCATGCTTAATAACTTTATGAATATTAACTTGTGTACCCACAAGGCAAGATGGCTCATTTCCTATACATGTGTGGACTGACCGGGAAGAGGAACATATCAAGGGGAAGTATGTAGAGGCATCTTGGGAAGATTGTGCATTTCTTAGTATCCAGCTGATGGGGAACAGAAAAGGGGGAACTTTGTATTATGTAGAGGAAGAAAAGAAGATTTACTGTAACAATCTGGTGCACTTGCCACGTCTTGCAGTATGTGCCCATCTTTCAATAATGAAATAAAGCCTTCATATACTCATCAAAGGAGGATCTAAAATGTTATTTGTAACAATGCCAAACCCCATAAAGCTTTGGCCCAGACCAAAAATCAGCTCTCCACCTAGTAAAATTCTAAAAATAATATTTAGTAAAACATACCTTGAGCTAACCTATTAATAAAAGTTATGAAAGTAAATTGGTAAAGTTTTATTGGTATTTTCCTAGTGCTACTGATGGCTAATAGGGCAAAAAATCTCTTCAGGTTGCTTAAACCAGGTTGAGGTAACTGATGGGTTTCAAACTTTTCAGTGACTTAGGGGGATGTGTACCTCACGAATGCGAAGACTTCCCCCAGCAGGATAGGAGGATAAGAACAATTTGTTCCAATGGCCATGAAAGCAGCTGAAAGAGGTTCTATGAAGTCCTTAGAGTTTGAGATACTGAAGATGCCAGCAACATTTACTGCCCCTGGGTCCATTCCCAGTCATCTTAACTCTTGTCTTGTCACTGGACTTCAATAACTGAAAAAAGTAGACACAGGACTTTCTGTAATGCTGATTTAAAACCAATTCATGGTTGAGGCAAGACATCACCAGGGGATGCATCTGTCCTCTTTGAAACAAAACACAAACAACAACAGTGGGAGCCAAGTATTCATATCAACCTATTTTTCTTCTACTTGCCCTATCTGGACAATGAGGGGACTCTACTATATTGTCTCTGATGTCCATTCTAGCACTGTTTTCCCCTACAGATTATATGCCAATATCATTTTTAAAAAACTCTTACCTTAATAATACAAGTATAACCCAGATTGAATTGCTTGTCAGCTCTAGGAAGGAGGAGAGAAGAAAAGAAAAAGAGAGACAGTATGGGTCATATGACTTTGGAAAACTTATGTGGAAATTTGTTATTAAAATAAAAAATTAATAAAGAAAAAACATAGTTACATTTTACAGTTTGGAAAAAAAACACCACCTTATCTTCTGCTTAAAAACAATACTAGGTATCATTTCCAAGAAGGGCGAGGTAATTGGAGCTAAGTGACTTGCCCAAGGTCACACAGCAAGGAAATGTCTCAGGATAATTTTAAATCCAGGGATACAATTTACAATTATTTTCTGAAATTTTGCAATCTGTGTTCTCTCCTTCCCATCCCTCCACCTACCCCAAAGTTTATGGCATAGGTTTTGCATGTGTTCTCATACAAGTTTTTATGTTCATCACATTATGAAAGAAGCCCCATATCACTTACACTAAAGTAATGTTCATGGAAGAAATAAAGTGAACAATGATATGCTTCAATCTGCATTCAGACTCTCATTTCTTCCTATAGTGGTGGATAGCCTTTTTCTGTCTTGAATTCCTTTGAGTTTTCCTGGATCCTTACACTGCTAATAGTCAAATCTTTCACAGTTAATCACTGTACATTATTGTTGTTACTGTGTACAGTGTTCTTCTGGCTCACTTCACACAACTTCTCATGAAACGTTCCAGGGTCTTTTTATTGTGGTTGTCTTGTTCACCATTTCTTGTGGCACAATAGTGTTCCATTAAAATCATATCCACAATTTGTTCAGCTATACCCCAATTGATGGACTTCCCTTCATTTTCCAGTTCTTTTCTAACATGCTATAAATATTTTTGTACAATTAGGTCCTTTTCCTCTACCTTTGATCTTTTTTTGGGATAAAGGCCTAGTAGTAGTGTTGCTGGGTTAAAGGGCATGACAACTTCACTTTTTGAAGGAAGTAAGTATCACCTAAATTTGCTTGGTTGTATTAAAGCTACATGTGATTTTCTATTTAAGGTAATTTGGGAATGCACGAAGCTGAATTTAGGTAATTTGCTTGGTCCTAGATTTTGTCTGAATTTTAAGAGGAAGTTGCATCTAAAAAGTATTTGACTATTCTTATGGGGAAAACCAGAGGAGATAACTTAAATATTACATGTGGGTTCAGAAGGGGTGCGTAGGAGACAGAAATGGACAGTAGGAGGGACCAAACAAGTTAGGGAGACTGGGTTTACTATTAAGGAAAATGTCTGTTGATTGAAGTGACAGTTAGGCCTAACTTTCACCCTGCTCCACATAGACAAGGGGTCTGTGAAAACCAGCAGGCAAATGACAAGGGGGTTTGTAACAAATTTAATTAAGGGAACTATGGTCTAAAGGATGGGAATAGGGGTTTCTATACTTCCAGACTATGGGCAAACTANCTATGGTCTAAAGGATGGGAATAGGGGTTTCTATACTTCCAGACTATGGGCAAACTACAGGGTCAGGGGAGGGTCTTATCTAAACTGAACTGAGACCTAAGCAAGACAAGGCCCAGAGAATAGCAGGACTGAGGTGGGTATCCTCACAGTAGGGTCCTGACACACTCCAGCAATGCTGCAGCTCCTCCAGGACCACTAGCTGCACTCTTTCAGTTGGGTAGATTCTTGGAGCTAACCCAGCCCAAGTTAACCTGCAACTCAGGTTGGGATTAATAGTTTCTACCAAAAATCTCCCACAAGTAGATGTCAGTCTTCCTTCAGGATCCCAGGAAATCAGGGTACCAACTCCAATTCCTCTGAGGTTTCCCAGGGTCAGTTACAACTTGTCCCAACCACCATGGAGTCCATCTTAGAGAGAGAGAGAGCCACACTTCCTGCTTCCCCATTCCATTTGGAATTCTCTAGCCCTTCCTGCTAGGCCTCCCAAATAATAATTAAGTAATCCTCAAGAAGTTTCTTAATGAGATTTTATGTACTTGTTTATACAATTCAATCAAACCTTTTCAGCTGTTTGTCAATGAAACAAAAGGTATAACTTCTGGTGTGCTGACACAGACTTTAGGACAAAGTTATCATCCAATTGGATATTATAGCAGCCAATTAGATCCAATAGCTGCGGGGACAGTACCCTGTCTAAGGGGGGGTAGCAAGAGTGTCTCTCAACTTCAATAACAGCCATTGAGGCTGGTGATGAGGAGTCATCAATGTCTGGATTTATGCCTCATTCTTAATGGGGTTGTCAGCAATGGCTGTTATTAAAGTTGAGAGACACTCTCTTGAGAATTCTGCCCATTCCTAGGACAATGACATTTTGACTTGGATGCCAAGTCTGCCCTACAACCCCAATCTCTATAGTCCTCTCTTCCTTCCTGTCCTAAGGGCCTGCCTGTAGTTTGACAATGCCCCTGGCAGATATTATAGTGATCAAAGAGACCATGTCTTGACCCAACCAGGACAAACTTAAACAAAAGGAGTGAAGATTCCAGGCTCTGGTATAGATCAAATGGCCACCTAATCCTCCTAATTCCCTGTGTCACCCTAGGATAGAATGTTTGTCCTCCTTGAGTTACTCAGACCCTAACAAACTGCTTAGGTTCAGGCTGTCAGTAGGGATTAAGGAAGAAATGATGATCTGGACATGTTTATGCACAATATGAAGTCTGCCATGTAAGAATGGGATTTGTGCAAGGGAAATGGGACAGAAGGAGCCAGAGAAGGAGCGACTGATGGTTGGTTACAGTTGGTAACAGTTGAGATGAGAAGGAATTTTGCTTCTCCAGAGGAGGAAGGGGAGAAGGACTTCTGGTGGAGGAGGGAGAGGAGAGAGAAGAGGAGGACATTTCAGCTCGGATCCAGTCCTGAGGCCTTCCTGAGGATCTTTCTTTGGACATTGAAACCCTGATTCCCTGGTCAAAGGCATCTCATTGCTTCTTACCCATCAAGACTTCAATCGACAAGTAAACTAAGTTTTTGGACTCCATTTTGGGAGTGATTCTCTTAGGCTCCTTCCTCCATTACCCAACTTTGCTGAGAGACCCTTTCTGGTCTAACTTGCAATTATAGAAAGGATAGAAATAGGAAATAGAAAAATAGAAATAGAAGGAGAAGGGGCAAAGGAGACAGACCCCCCAAAAAATAGAAAAGAAGGCACCCCAAAATCCCTCTGCCATTCAACCCTTTCCCCAATCCCTAAATTGTGATTAATAAAAGCCATTCATTAGTCAGATAGGGTTCCATAATGCCTGAGAGACAACAAGGGGGAGGGGAATCACGGTTGGGTCTGCTGCCTCCATCTTGAAGCCAGACCACCCACTGTGATGTTGACTGACCTCAGGGGAGGCTTATGTGAACCCCGCCCTCATTCAGAATCGGATTGGGGTCCCTCTCATATCTCATCTTATAGGGAATTCTCGCCCTCAACTCCTGTGGGGTGGCAGGGACATCCGGGTCATCCAGTTTTGGGGTAACACCCCCTCAAAGTTGCTCAGTGCATAATTTGCAAGAGGGGACAGCTAGAAAAGAGGCTCACCCCATACAGACTCTCTCTCTCTATCCCTTCTATCATAACGTTGGTTACTTGGCTCTCATTATTGTTACAGCCACAAACATAATGCTGGTTCAAATATTGCCTTGTCTGTTCAGTGAAGCCCAGGACTGAGGTGACTTATGTGGTCCAGCAGCACATTTAACTCTGGCAGAATGTTGACTTTAGTTGCTGACTATGAACTGATTGCTCCATTCCAGAGGCATGAATTGCCCGAGGGCAATGTTACCACTCTCCCACCTCTCCTAGCTTCTGGATGCCTCACCAAGGCTGTTTAGCCTCCTTTAAGACTTTTGATTGATTATCATGTGAAACATTTTACATATCAGCTTCTCAAGGCTTCTATGATACAATTTTATCATGACCCTTCTTTTCTACCTGTGTTTCTTTACTCCCTGGTACAATGTGACAACCCCAGATTACAATTTCTTCACCTTGATTAATGATCCTTTATTATTGCCTCTTAGTTCTCTTCAATTCAGGTTAGTAGTTGGAAGAAAGGAAGGAGAAAAATATTTTCTATATACTTCCTATATACCAGGCACTGTGCTAAGTACTTTACCAAAGTCATCTCATTTTATCCTCACAGCAACCCTGTGAGGTAGGCATTATTATTACACTCATTTTATAATTGATAAAAAAGTGAAATATATATATATATATATGTTTGAGAGATAGCTTTATATATAAAACTATCTCTAAAGCTATCTCTCAAACTTCCATTTTAATTACCTGTTGAGGAGGATCTAGAACTACAATTTCCATGGATCTTTCAAACTCACTCAACTGAAATGATTGACTTTAAACCAAAATCTATCCATCTCCTGAACTTCCTTATTTCTGGATATGGTACCACCACTTCTTCAGGTTCCACATACCATCTATACTCCTCCTCATCCAACATAGCTAATCACTTCCCAAGTTTTATCAATTTTATTTCTTGTTATAATTAAAAATAATAAAGGCTGATATTAAGAGGAAAATTCATATTTTAATTAGGTCCATGTTGGTAGAATAAAATAGACCATGCGCCTTTTGCTAAGATCCATTCAAACTGCCTGCCAGTCCGTACCTTCTCCCATCTTTACTATGTAGCAAAAGAGAGAGTCTCAAGCCCAACCTCCGAATTTAAGCCACGCTCTACGTTGGTTCATGTTGGTTGATGTCATCATGTCAAAACCAGAAACCCATTGAATCATGGAAAATGTAGTTTCAAAGTCCCCAAATGTCCACAGGAAGCCTGTCATTTAAAAGCTCAAATGATCCCCAAATACCTCTAAATGGAACCCCCAAAAGTTCTAAATAACACATTCTATAACATCTCTAGCATCCATTCCTCTTTATGTTTTCACATGGTCACGGCTCTAATTTAAGCTCTAAGCATATCTGTTTTAGACTATCTCAATAATTTTCTAATTTGTAGCCATGACTCAAATCTCTTCTCACTTGAATCCATCTTTATACAGAGCTGTTAAACTGATATTTTTATTCTGAGTTATTACAGTCATTCAATAAAGTACAATGGTTCCCTGTTGCCTCTTGGATTAAACATAAACTTCTCTGTCTGGCATCTAATGCCCTTCACAATCTTGTTCTCACTTACCTTTCCAGACTTATGACAATTTCCTCCCTTTTACATACTTTACACTTTACAGGACAGTCAAAATGGTCTATAATTGTGCCTGTTGTCCTTAACAAATGGCATTTCAACTGTCTTCACACCTGTGCACAGGCAGTTGCCAAGCTGGGAAATCAGTCCCTACTCACCTTCACCTTTTAGATTCCTCCCTTTCCTACAAAAAAAATAAATTGCCACATTCAGTATGACATTTTCTTGATCCTCCAGCTACTAGATGATTTTTCTTAAATTACTTTGCATTTACACACACACACTACAAAGACATAATGAAAAATATTCTGCCTTCAAGAATATGACATTTTCTTAGGGGAATATACACACATATGCATGTATAGATGCACACATATGTGCACACACATCCAGACATATGCATACACCTAAACAATGATGTATACATAGATATTTACATATAATATATAACATTGTGTTTATGTGTACATATTCACACATATTTGTTATTCAGTAATTTTTCAGTTGTGTGGAACTCTGAGTGATTCCATTTGAAGATTCCTTGGCAAAGATAGCAAAATGTTTTGCCATTTAATTCTCCAGATCATTTTATAGATAAGGAAACTAAGGCAAACAGGGTTAAGTGGCTTACCCAGAGTCACCCAGCTAATTGGGAGCTGAGGCAAGATTTGAACACGGGATGATGAATCTTTCTGCTCCAGTCCTGGCAATCTATCCATTGCACCACCTGCAGTGGATATATATGCATTTTTACCTAACTTGTATGTGTAGGTATATATGATATATGCATTTCCATACATGCATACACATGTATCTGTAACAGTACACATGCACATGTATATATGCATATATAGTCATACATATGCATATATCTATTTTCTCCCCCAGATAAAATATGAGCTTTTTAAAAATTTAGAGCCTATTTTATTTAGGTCTTTTTTATCCTTAAACCTAGCCTAGTACCTGGCACAAAATGGATACTTAATAAATACTTGTTGACTAAGTACTTGATTGATGGAAACATCTCAGAAAATTCAAGTATATGGAGAGAACTCTTGAAAAATTAATTTTTAGTATGTAGCTATACAAACATTTCAGAGTGAAAATAGATAAGATCGCTAAGAAGTAAACATGAGAGAAAATCAGAATAATTTACAAATTCCAGATCATTCAAAAATTTTGTACTTTTTGTAATTGTCGAAGAACTTTTCTAGGAACCCAAATGTAATTCGTGATCATGATGAGTTCTAGTTTTTGAGACTGGCGATCCAATCTTTTTCCTTGATTTTAATTTTTTTAATTAATAAATTTGTTTTTTACATTAAATTATCTAGGTAACTACCTCTCTCCTTCCCACTTCACCAAAGAAGGTAACATTTGATAAAAGGATATATGTGTATATAAAACTATGTCTTGCTTATTTCTATTTATGAGTTCTTTTTCTAGAGGTGGATATACAGAAGTTATTCTTCAAATATATTTCTGTCTACATAATGCTGCCTAGGTTCTGTGCATTTCACTGCTCATAATTTCATGGAAGCCTTTCCATTTTTTTTAAATTATCCTGTTCATGCTTTCATATGACATAGTAGTATTCCATCACAATGATCTGATATAACCTACTTTTGATATATTTTTAAAATCTGCTTGGACTCGGATATTATCTTCTCCATTGCCTCCAACCAAGCTATGGCCCTTTATATAATTAGTCTAATGCTTGTTCCTTTTTCCTTTTTCTTTAATAGACAATCATTTGTACACTCATGAGTCAAAGTGTTAAAGCATCTATTAATTTTTACTATTAACTCAGGGAATTTTGTTAGGTGTTACTGTCTTTCTCTTACCCTTACTGTAAGTGTTCACAAGGTCATATATTTTTAAGTAGAACAGATCTTAGATGTGATCAAATTTTTGAGACTGAATTTCTGATTTTAATTTCCACTTTTGGTCCCACATCAAGTAATTTGGGATGTTTATATTTAAGTAATAAGCACTGATGTTGAGGAGTACCTACATTGGTAAGATCATAAATCAATAAAAGTATCAAAAATAATTTATTTTATTGAACTTTCCACCCATTAAATGTTTCTGAAAAAACTCCTGCCATATGTATAGTATTCTATATTAAGAATATTATAAACCATCTGTTAAAAGGTCATCAAAGAAATGTATCTTGCTAGGCATATTTCAAATTTCATGAGAAAAAATTTCCTTCTATTTTTCTAAATCAATTCTTCCAAAAATTCTGTTAGAGATTCCTTTTGTGCTGACAAATTTAGATTTTTCTTTAATTTTCTTGTCTTTTTACTCCATAAATTAATTGCTGGTGGTGAGAATATCTTCTAAAGTGCTTAGAGAACAAGCACAATTACTGTGTTTACATAAGTGGTACTAATTTTCCAAAAACTTTTTAATAAAACAGTATTGCATGCACATATTACAGTATTTTAAGAGTTTTTAATAATCAGACTACAGCAGGGTACACACCCTTCCATTACAATAGTTATTGGGGAAAATGAGAAAACAATATAAGCTAAATTTAAGTTTAATTTACGCATCTTGCTGCAAACATTTAAAGCAGCAATGACAAAATTACAATTTCTAATAAGTAGTTGCAATGTGTAACATTTTCAAGGCACCATGACTAAATCATTCTGTGAACCGGTAGTTAGTGAAGTGGCAGGTGTTGTGTGGGCAGTAGAATTAAAGAGCTACAGTAAATGCAAAACTGGTGGTGGGGGGGGAAATTAATATGAACTTTTTGTATTGAAAATCAATGACTGCATTTTAAAATATATTTCCATATAAACCAGATTTTCATCCTTTGTCTAAAAACCAAATCATCCTGAGTCATTGTTAGAGTTAGAGGCCAACTAGGGCACCAACATTTAGAAAGTCCTGACAGTTCATGAAACTACTGTCCATAGAATTAATTAAATCATCTACTATGATTCTTTCTTTTTTCCCCCTAATGATTTCCTCATTGGCCTTTCCTAAGTAGTCTACTCTGGTTTGAAGGTGGTCCATAGGGCTTTGACAACTTAAAACTGTAGCTCATGACCTTCCTTTAATGTGTTCACTATTATTCAATAGCTGAAGGATTCAAGCAGACATTTGATTTAATTTAGTAATAAAGTATCAAAAAGATATTTATTCCATATACCTAGGATGTACTACCCTGGAAGAACACATGGAGTAGTGGAAGAGGATATATTTAATACACATATTAAGGAACGTGTAAAAATAGGAACATACACAGGAAACAAACATGATAAGAACAAGCACGTAGAATTGCCTAGTAGCAGGAGGCACATGTGGCCAGTAAACAACATTATGGGAAAACTCTTGCCTTCAATACTGTAGGGCAGTATTTCTCTTGGGGGAAATGCTAACATGCTTTCTGAGAAGCCTTTTCCTTACAATCTGCATTGACAGTGCTGTGTGTCTGGATTATAGACTTCTCTAGAGTTTGTTCTTGAATGCTGCCTCATGGTGCCCTGTTAGTTCTGTGGCTGTCTTCTGGTGTAGCTGCAATGGTTACAAGATTGTGAAGCTGATCTATCTTCTAACTTCTGGTTTTACCTAGAATGTTTCACCAGAGGGGGATAGGCGAGGCTCTCTTTTTCAAAAGTATGGAAGGACAACAGGAATCACACCTCTGGTTTTCTTAGGACTTCAGTGTCTTATTCACATATTCTCATGCTGCTCTTTTTAACTACAGCATCTATTCCAGCCTGAAAGTTACCCTATTGGGCTCCTTGAACTTGGTCCTTTTTGCAGGTAAATCTTCTGGATCTTCTCTCTTTGACTAGGTCTCTCCTTTTTGGTGCATTCTTCTGTTGGAAGGCACTGTTGCTATTGGATTAATATAGGGAAAGAAATCCCCAACTCCTCAATGGACTCTGGAAGAGGTACAAGGGAAAAGGTGAAGAGTGTTTCCCTTTTAGGAAATATATTCTTCTACAGTTCACTGTTTTCTTTTGTGAGAGATGACTCTTCTTGGCTAGCTTCCTATAGAATAACATAAAAACACTTTTCTTAAAAGTTTGGGGTATACTACTACCAGTTTCCTTCCTTATTCAAGGTTCAAATGAAACTACTCCTGATTTGAAGGAGGCAAAATAATAGCTTAGCACCCCAGAATCTCTGCTACCTGTCATTATATTCAAATGTCTCATCCAGAGGCTAAACTTGGCACAAGAAAAAACTTGTAGAAGAGAGAATTGACTTTCAATAATTTTTAGTGAGAACAAATGCAAGAATGTTTTTAAACATGAAATTATTTTTTTAATTTCATTTTATCATAACTTTAATATTTTCTGATTTATAATGTACCCCAAATTTTAGTTTAGTAGTACCTATAAATGAATGTTCTTAATACATATTTAAAAGATTACTTGGTAGTAATATGTAATCAAAAAAAGCATTGGGATAGAGAGTAGTACATGTAGATGGATTGGGAAATGGCTAAAGAATGAAGCCTAAGAATCTCTATGCTATTTAACATTTTCATCAATAAACTTGGATAAAGGCATAGAGAATATGCTTATCAAATTTTAAAAACCTGCAAATCTTGGAAGACTAGCAAAGATAGTGAGATGACAGAAGCAGGATATGTACCCTGTCAACAGATTAGAAATTTGGGGAAAATCTAATAAATGAAATTTAAGGTTGGTAAACAAAAACAAGATGATAGCTTTGTGACTGGAAGGAATTATAGGGTCATTAATTCCATCTCTCTAATTAAATCTTACAATTAGGTTAATATGTTATTTTTTTAAAAAAATACATGATCCAGTAGGATATTTACTCTAACAATGGTACTTCCCTAAAAAAATCTGGAGATTTTAGTGGCCTGGAAATTTCAATATAGATAATAGCTATTGTAATAATAATCAAGTGTAAAAGATTTAGTTTCTCTGATTAAGACAATGATCCAAGAAAAATCCAGAGGACCATAATGAAAAAATGTTATCCACCTCTAGAGGGGATGAATAGATGAACTCAGTGCATATTATGTTTCTTGTTTTTTATATCTGTTTTTTGCAACATGACTAATATGGAAATGTTTTTCATTAATTCATGCATATAATCTATATAAATTTTTTCACCTTTTCAAAGGGGGAGGTAGATGGAAATAGATAATTTGGAATTCAAAATTTTTAAGGAATGGATGTTAAAAACATTAAGAATTAGTCTGGCCTTATTAGTTTCCCATGCAATAAATTCCAGTGGTTCCTTATTTAATACTTAATAATATATTTAATTTATAATAAATGATATTCAAAATATTAGCATTTAATACATTAATATATTAATTATATATAATATATATGACACACATATACATATGTATATACATATATATAGATACACACACACACATATATATATATATATATAAAACACAATAGCACAGTTCAGCATCCAGAAAAATTAATGATATTCTAGTTTGCATTTTGAGAGAGACCTGGTATTCCAGATTAGGGAGCTCATAATCTTATTCATTTGGAATATCCCTTCAATATTATCTTTGTAAAAATAGGATGCTGGGAGACCATTTTGGGTAAAGATCTGGCTTTATTGTAACAGATAAATCACAGGGTAGACGTCTTAACATGAGAATGACTCATTGTACCCAGATATACATGTAATAAGTGGCAAAAACTGGATTTAAAAGCAGGTATTCTATTTACATATTCAGTTTTCTTTTTTCTACGTTAGTTTGGAGGGGTTTTTTTTTGGTCATAGAAATCAGATTTTAAAGTAGATATTGTAAAGCTAGAACATTTCAATGAGAATGATAAGCACATTGAAGGTTGTTGATAAAATAGCATGTGTACTTTCTACATTTCTATTTTCCCCAACATGCTTTCAGTACATTGTGGGTAAAGATAGTAAACTAAATGGGAATTTGAGGGGAAAGTTTTGCATAAGTTGTAGATAACACCTGAAGACCAGAAGATAATTGAGAAAAAAGTTAAGAAATGTATGATTTAAGTGTAGTATTATATAATATCAACATAGTTTAACCTTTAATATCATAGATATACACAATTCCTTTTTTAAAGTTAAAATAAGCAAAAACTTAAGATTTACAAAAAGAACCCCAAATCAAGCACATGACTGTTTAAGCAAAATGTTCTCAGCCACCCCTTCTACTTGGGGAAGTCTTTGCTACTTTGGGGTAGACACCCCATAATTCATCAAAGGGCTTGATATCTCTCTGATAACCTTCAGTCTAGTTTAGTCTCCCTGCAAAGATGGTTTATAAGAGTGTGATTGCTAGGCAAGCTATAGCTTCTTGGAGTCTTATGTGAGAGTTGGGTGAAAGGTGAGCCCCAAAGGTGCATGAGTAGCCCTGAAAATGTCTCAAAATCTTATGAAGTAAATAAACTGGGGAGTTGGTGGGGGGTGGCAGCTGAGTAGCTCAGTGGATTAAGAGCCAGGTCTAGCTATGAGAGATTCTAGGTTCAAATCTGGCCTCAGACATTTCTCAACTACGTGACCCTGGGCAAGACACTTAGTCCCCATTATCTAGCCAAGTGATAGGAAACCTTTTGAGCTTGGTGTGTCATAATTCACCAAAAAAAACCAAGCATAATTGGGTGGTGTGTCACTTTGAGAAAAAAAAACATAATTTCATGATATTTATAGTTTAATAAAAATGAATAATTATAATATGTAACTATATTCAATAAACCAAAATAGGTAAATTAATACAGGTAGAAGTGTCATCTATAGTGCACAGAGTGTCTACACTACACTACAGCAAATGTTTCATCCTCGGCATGTGGCCCCATACTTCTCTGTATGGGGCCTCATGCGGCCGTTGTTATTATCATCATAACAGTTTGTTTCGAGAAGCAGATAAATGTGTCAGGGCCAAATAGAGCTTTAAGTCAAGAGCCAGAGATTGACAGGCTTCAGTGAGGACGGGAGGGGGCGAAATACTCCTGGCTCTCAAGCCCCTCCCCCTCTAACTGCTTCTGCTTCAGTTGGTAATGAAGATAGGAATAAGATTCTTCTGGTAAGTTTCAGTTATGGCTGAAACCCCAATTGATGTTCCTTTCCTTAAATTTATATTCCTCACAGGTCAGTATGATGAGTATATAGAAATTAGTTATCTAACAGTTGAGGACAGAGGAGATCTTCTTAAACTGGCAGCCAACAGGATTCAAACTAAATGTACAGACTGAGTTGTAAGTATCTTCCCAAATAATTATCAGGCACAGATTTGAAGGTAAAGGTTATATTAAGTAATAACAAAGAAAACTAGAAAGGGTAAATGAGGGTTTTAGGATAATGAGAGGAAACCCTGAACTGCTAAGTAGATGCTGCCCTTCCCCCTCTTCTCAAGAGGGGATGAAGCACTTAACTGAAACTGGCTCTCTTGCTATTGATAAATATCTTACTCTCTAATCACTAAGTAATTATGTAATTATATTAATGAAGAATAGTAATAACAAACAGGCTAACCCTATGAGTAGAAATCACTAGCTTATGCTACAATGGCCACCTCAGGAGAAACCCCAAGTCAGGAAAAGCAGAGTGTCTGCTCACATCCACTCCCACCAATTAACTGTCTCCAACCCTTCTCAACTGCCCCCTCACCCAAAGTTCTCCAGGGGGGTCCCCTGGAATTCTGGGTGAGGCTATCCCTGTACCTTTGCAGGGATTCCATGCTTTGCATCTGCACACAACACCGTGTGTCATCAAAAATGGCTATGTGTGTCAGTGCTGATATGCGTGTCATTGGTTTGCCATCACCGGTTTAGCCCTTACTGCTCTTCTGCCTTAGAACCAATACATGGTATTGATTCTAAGATGGAAGATAAGGGTTTTTTAAACTTTAAAAACAAACAAACAAAGGAATTAAACTGAAAGATTGCGTGCTTTGATCTCTAATCAGATTCCAACAGTTCATGGATAGAATTTTTTAATATTTTCCTTGGGGTTGGTTATCTTGGGACTTTGCCCATAATAGTTTAGTCCTTCATAGTTGCTCATCCTACAATATTTTGGTTACTATATACAATGTCCTCCTTGTTCTGCTTGTTTCATATAAATCTTTCCAGGTTTTTCTCGGTTCATCCTTTTCATCATTTCTTATAGCATAAGAATATTCCAATAAAACTTGTGCAACCATTCACAAAGTGATGAATACCCCATCACTTTCCAATTCTTTGTCACTATAAAAAGGGCTGCTAAAAATATTTTAGTACAACTAGGTCCTTTCCTTCTATCTCTGATCTCCTTGAGATACAACCCAACAGTGGTATTGCTGAGTCAAAGGGTATGCATACTTTTATGGCTCCTTGGGTGTGGTTCGATATTGATCTTCAGAATGGTTGTATCAGTTCACAGCCTCACCAATAGTGCACTAATGTCTCATCAGTGTCCCACCATCCTTTACAACATTTATCATTTTCCTTTTTGCTCATATCAGCTAATATGGTTGGTGTGAGGTGATATCTTTGAGTTGTTTTAATTTGTGTTTCTCTAATCAATAGTGATTAGATTTTTTAATATAACTATAGGTAGTTTTAATTTCTTCATCTGAGAACCACCTGTTCATATCCTCTGACCATTCATCAATTCAATAAAGCTTTATATTTTTATAAATCTGACTTAGTTCTCTATTTGAAAAATAAGACCTTAGTCAGAGATCCTTGCTATAACCTTTTTTTTTCCCAAATGTCTTGTTTTCTCTGTAAGTTGCATTGATTTTGTTTTAAATTAAACTTTTTAATTTTATATAATCAAAAGATCCATTACATTTTTTGTTGTTTTCTATGTCTTGGTAGGACATAAATTCTTCCCTTATCCATAAGTCTAAAGGATAAACTTTTCTCTTTCCTTAATTTGTTTATGGTATTTATGATTTATGATTCTAGATCAAGTATGTTGGTGTATGCTGTGAGTTGGTTAATATCTAGGTTTTGTCATAATGCTTTTCAGTTTTTCCAGCAGTTTTTATCAGATAGTGAGCTTTTCCTCCACTAATGTGGATCTTTGTGTTTATTGAAAACTTGGTTACCATGGTCATTAACTCCTGTGCCTTGATTTCCTAACCTATTCCATTGATCTACTTATTTCTTAGCCAGTATCAGATTGTTTTTATAATTAGCATTTTATAGTATAAAAGAGATATGGTATGCTTTTTCTATTAATTCCCTTTATATTATTGACTTTTTGTTCTTCCAGATGAATTTCATTATTATTTTTTCTAGGTTTTGGAAATAATTTTTGGGTAAGTTGATTGGGATGGCATTGTATAGGTAAATTAATTTAATTTGGATTGTAATTTTTATTATATTGGCTAGGCATGTTAAAATGGGACCACTTAGCAATGATGTCTCAGCAGACTCCAAATCCCTGGCAGCAAACCTCTAGAAAGGGGGAGAGAAGTGAGTGGATGGAATTCTTTCTCCTCCCCCTCCCTTGGCATTTGCAGCCTCTGTTACCTGGTAATAACAGAATCCTTCTCTGTCCAGAAATAGTGGCTGTCTGACTTAGCTTTCACAGGGCTAAATTGACCAGCAAAAAGGTAATAATCCCACAGAAATTGGCATCTTCACTATTTGAGATTTATTCCCAAAATTCAACCTGGTCAATATGCTCAGGACGTCTTCAAACAGCTGTCTTGATCACAGAATCTCAACTACTTTCAAGATCTTCCAAGATGGAGATTTGACTAAGGTAAAGTATGAAATTGGCTTATATAGCCTAAATCACAATACCTCACTTACCCACTCTTAACAAGAGAAGGGATTTATTAATTCAGGGAAACTGGGAAGGAGGGGAAAAGTCTATGTTTGAGGGTGAGGTAAAAACTATCTAAAATCTTCAAGATGCTGTCAGGATAGCTATTCCCACAGAGGGGAAAGCTTCTTAATAAAACTAATTCGTCCTAAACTCCCTAATAATCTAACCTATCTCCTAAAATCAAATAATAACAAGTACAAGATGGTAGTGATGGTCTTGATTGTAGATCTGCAGGGGTTTAGGGTTGGCTGGGTCACTGCATGTAAGGTTTTGTCACAGTGCTCACAGCCTTGGGAAAACACTCTGTATAAAGTCTGTATGGAGTATATAGCAATGATTCACCCTGCTCTCTGGGTTAAAGATAAACTAAGCTACTGAGACGAAGTAATCCTACCCATTCCAGCCACCCAGCTCCCTCTGTCCCCCAAGGAGTGATCTTGCCAAGCTGAGTGTTCTGCTTTTTATACCCACATTCTTAACTGCCCCAACTGCCCCCTCTCCTGGAGTTCTGGAGGTACCGTGCAGTTCTGTGAGACAGTTCACCCCATTTAAGATTATTTATGCTACAATATCCATGAGCAATTAATATTTTTCCAATTATTTATTTCTGACTATTTGTGTGAAAAATACTTATATAGTTGCTGGTTTGTTTTGCTAAGTATACTCCTAGGTACTTTATATTGTTAACAGGTATTTTAAGTAGGATTTCCTTTTTTATCTCTTGCTATTGGCCTCCACCATTGTTAAACAGAAATACTGATGATTAAGTGTATTTATTTTGTATCCTTAAATTTTGCTTAAGTTGTTTAATTGTTCCTATTATTTTTTTTGGTTGGCCTGTTAGCTCTTTTTTTACTGCTACATCATGTTGCATAAGAAATTACTAAATTAATCAACTTTTATCAGTTTGTATTAATTGTTTGATGCCTTCTTAGAACTATATTTTCTGCATGTCATCTTATCACATACTCAATACTATAATGATAAATTGTATCCATAGATTTAAAAGCGAATGAAAATCCCAATTATTGATTAAAATTGTTTATGAGAATCAATAAAGAATAATAATATTGTAAGTAAAATAAAAAGGGAAAATCTTTGAAATGACTTGACAAGATCAACTGACTATGGGGTTTGGGCACATGCCTAATCATCCTAGGGCAAAAGACTCATGATATTTCATTTGGCTTTGAAACTACATAGTGAACTAAGCTATTACAACATGTGGGATAGAGATGAAATAATTGGCCACAAGATAACCAAACTTTATTTTCTTGAAGAAGGAAACCTTATAAAAGGCAAAAACTCTGGTGGTCCCCCAGACTTAGTGAGAAGAAACATTTAGCAGGTCCTCCTTTTCTGGACAGAATTTTTGTAATATGACACTTGCATAGGTTAAATATATTTGTTGTTTCCTCAAGTATGTGTCTCAGATTGTAGTACTGATTGTTTTTAAGCCCAGGTATTATGATTTATTTAGTTAACAATAAACATTAGTTTAGCTCAGATAATTGATTCCCGGTATTTATTTTTTATTTTATACCAATATCAGGCTTGAAGGCCATTAAAACTCCAGATGTTTTTCATGCAGACTATTAATCAGTCACGTTTACCCCCATCAGGCACTTGGAAGTTAGTTTTTTGAATGTAAGATCATATATTTCTTCCTATTGAATTTCATCATATTAGACTTGGCTCAATGAACAAGTGAATAAAAATGTTCTTAGGCCCTGACTGTCTCCCCATGTCTTATCTATGGATTGCAACATTGTATATATGAACAGATTTTTTATAAGCTTTATTTTTTATTGTATCAACAGATTTAATGAGCATGTTATCTATGCTTTTACTGAAGTTATTTGTAAAAACTTTAAGCAGTATAGATTTTGGGGGCACTAAACTGCCAATTTGGCTTTGGGCCATTAACACCCACTCATTTAATCTAACAATTTAGCTTTGATCTAATTGTATTAGTAGTCCACATTCCTCTGTCTTTCCCACAAAAAAATAGAATGAGACACTTTGTCAAATGCTTTGTGAAAATCCAACTAAATTATATCTATGACAGCTAATCTGCTGGCATAATCAAAACAGAAAATAAAAATAGTCTGGAATGACCTGTTCTTGATGAAACATAATAGCACTTTATAATATTGCCTCTATTTTTTTCTTGCATTTTAGATGTTTTTAACTGAAAATTTAATAAGCAACGATTTTAAAAAGACACAAACTTGCATATAAAGTAAAACAGAAAAAGAAGATTGTATGTGAGAATATAAATCTCTATTAGGAATAGGTTTTTCTAATTATCTTTACTACACATTTCTTATGAAATATATGTATATACAAATATTAGAAATGTTATTTTCAAAGTTGGCCAACAAATTTGCACTTCCAAATATTTTCTCTTTTAGATATTATCCAATCATTTTTAGAATTTTCTATGATAGGATTTTTAAGAATTGAGATCTAGGTGGAATTAAAATAGATAGTGTATTGGGCCTGTAATTAGGGAGTTAGATATCAACCTCAGACACTTGCTAGCTAGTTGACTATAGGCAAGTTACTCAGACGAAAAATGAGGATAATAACAGTACCTATTGCCCAGGATTGTTGTGAAGATTGAATAATGTAGTATTTGTAAAATACTTAATATAGAACCTGACACAAAGTAAACACTTAATAAATATTCATTTCCTTTCTCTCTGTTAGGGTTCGGAATCGTGGACCCCAGAATGGAGACTTAGAGACAATGCAAGTTCACATGAAACCCTTTATTACTAGCCCACAGGGCTAGGATGGTTCCAAAATAGAAGTTGCACTTGGGGGGAGGATTACAGCAGTTATATAGACCCTCGGGTATATTTATTTAAGCTACTAAATTAGATAACAAGGTATCTCTGTTTTGGGTGGGGGGCTGCAGCTCTGTTCCAGGAAGGGGCCCAGAGGGGGTTGTGGTTCTCTAACTGCCATAAATCTGCATTCCAAAGTTGCATTTACTAACTGCTATAAATCACACTAACTTGCTATTAGTCCAAATTCCAACCTTACATCTCTAATTGATTTTCAGTTCACCAGTCTATAATTTGAGGTTTTTAGTGCCTTACATTAGAATAAGATCATGGCAGCTCTAAAGAGACAAGAAAAATTTCTTAACAATCAAATCTATGAAAGTGTGGAATGGAGGATTTTGGTAAGTAGTAGATTACCATTCAATAGAACAATTCAACTAAAAGTTGGATAACTTAAGTACTTTATATAATATAGCTGGGGGCTCTTGATCATTTATAGGATAGCCTGACCAGGATTATAAGACCAAAGATTTTTATTTAGAACATGTAGAAGTCATCAAATCTAACCCTTTAATTTTATGAGGACCTTTCTGATATTGATATCTCATATCAAGATTTTTTTCATGATTTTTCAGTGCTGGTTGCTCATTCCTCTTATATAGATTACAATCATTCTGGGTCTTTAATAATTTGTTATTCATTCTTTCCCCACACATACACACAGCAACAACAATAACAACTATCTCAACCCAGCTTCTAGTAGACCATTAGGTAACAAACTTTTTTTCTGGATCTCTAGACTAGTACTACTTTGTGAAGTGGAAATTAGGGGGAACTTGAAAATATCAAAGTATGCCCTCTTTAACCACTATTCAAAAATATGACTGGGGAAAACTATCACTTAAAATATAATACTTTATTGAGAGAGAGAAATGGGGAGGAGCGTACTGTCTCAAGCCATTGACCTAAAACAAATGCTCCTCCACACACAAAAATATATAAAGAAAATGTGGGGCACTGCCTCAAGTCATTGACCTAAGACAGAATGCCCAGAAATTCATAGAAAAATCTATTATTTATAGGAGAATCTTGATACAATGTGATAATTAGATTAAATATACCCTGCCCATCTTTAGATTTAATCACCAAAGGTGAAAACATCTTCACTTAACTCACAAGTGGGGAGGTCTGTGACCCACATGTGCTAGAGTGAGTGACAAATCAAAATTTACTGACTGCCTCCTGGGCAGTCCTAAGAAAAGTGTCTGTTGTGATTGTGCAAATAAACTAAGAGGAAGGCACAGGAAGTGACTCATAAGAAGCCCCCTTTAAAAGAGAGCTCAGTGAGTTCAGCTGAGTTCTTCTGGTTCATGACCAGGACTTGGAGGAGTTTCGGACCTGGGACCTTGAGACCTTGGTGAGACTGTTCTTAAATCTTTCCTTTGGAATTCCATGTGGTGAGTATAAATACTGAATCTTCCTGAACTTCTCTTGAGGAATTTTCTTTTCAAAGAGACTCTGTGACTGAAGTTTTGCTTCAATTGCCTCTGGGGTCCTTCATGCCTCAGGCCATCTGACTTTTTGGCCTTAGGCTCAAGGCCAAATCTCCCTTGGCTGAGGGTTAATTAGATCTGCCTGGGTTAGACTAGGGGATCTGAGCAAATTACCTAGTGTGTTGTTACTTATTCTATCTTATCCTTACTCTAATTTTCTTACTTCCTCCCTCTTTTCATTTGTAAATAAACTTCCATAAAGGTCAATTTGACTTGAGGTTATTCTTTAATTGGGAATTGATAATTATTCAATTCCCTAGGGACCAAACCTTTTAATATCACCCAATCAAAACCCCTTTTTACCCCTTACAACAATGAAGCCTCCCCAAAGGGATTATAACATTTTTATAATGATTGGAAACAGAGGTTATAATCCAGAAATAAAGAACAGGAATATTATATAAAGAGAAGAAGAGTTTAGGGAAGGATTTCTGGGGGAGGCTAGATGTTTTACAATGGGTACACAAGTATCATTCCAGCCATAAGGCTTGACCTCCTCAGAGAAACTCCCAAGACAAAAGGGTCTAAGACAAGATAAGGTTCTAGGATCCCCCTAAGGCAAGTGTGTTTTGTCCTATACGGAGAAGGGTGGGAATATGGTAATCTTGTCTTGAAGGGAGCTTGATGGGGGTGTAGAAGGGATGACCAACTTTACTAATTTAGGTATTAATAACTATTACCTTGAGAATAAAACATTAGTTTCTCAGTCCACACTCTAGGGCAATGGTTCCAAAACTTTTTTGGCCTACTACCCCCCTTTCAGAAAAAAAATATTATTTAGCCTCCTGGAAATTAATTTTTTTAATTTTAATAGCAATTAATAGGAAAGATAAATGCACCTGTGGCCATCACTGCTCTCCTGAATTGCTGCAGCACCCACCAGGGGGTGGTAGTGCCCACTTTGGGAATCACTGCTCTAGGATGGCAGATAACTTAAAAAAATAAAAACACCTTCTTAAAAATACAATCTTCCAGAGCTTCTTTTAACTTTCAAAATCTAAGATAACTTCCATAACTGAATAGAACACTGGAGCAGAATTCCTATGGAGGAATGGAGAAATAATCTAATTTAAATATACTTACACAATATTCTTTCCATATTGTTAAAAATACCTTACAGGCCGTGATGTTTCCTTATTCTATGGAATAGAAGAGCCTAGCCCATTTTGAATGTTTTGAGGGATGTTCTCAACTTTCATTTAAAAAAAATTCAATGCTATTTTCTTTGTATTTCATTACATATATACCATAAAGGAAAATAATCCCAAAACAAAGATGTCTCTTCACTAAGTTAATTAATTGAACTTTTCACTTCTAAATTTGGGATACTCTTGCTCCTTCATATTACATCATCACTTTGATTCTCCTTAATATATGAAATGAAATAATATTTATAAATCACTTAGCAGAGAACCGGACTAATGTATCATATAAATGTTTATTCCTTTTCTTCTTCCCTTTCCTCTTAACATTTCCAACTTCTTCTTCATCTTTCTTGTGTATGCAATCTTTATCCTCTTCAAACTGAAAGAATCTGTTTATTCCTTAGGGTCTGAAATACAGTTTGTCTTAAACCCTTTAGCCACAATTTTTGGATTAGTTGGATCTCATCATTTATTTCCTGAATCTCATCAAGTGCTCCTATTAAACCATCTTTAGAATGAATCTTACAAAATAAATCATGAGTCCTAAGTAGAAACAAAATTATTTCCATGAATATAAGGAAGAAAATGTGGTGAATATGCAGAAATGTTTACATGGTAAAGATGGTCCTGCATCATAAAAGTTACTTTCATAGATAAAGTTTATTACAGGAAGTAGGAAACTTCTTATAGTTCAGAAAAATTTGGTTTTTATTTGGACTCTGACACTAATGTACTCTCTTTATGTTACAGTCATAATTTACTGGATTAAAAGTCAGAGAACCTGTGTTTGGAACCTGTTTCTTAGTTCTGTCTGTATGATCTGGTATGTATTACTTATTCCAGCTGAGCCTCTATTTCCTCATAGGTAAAAATTAGTGCATTGGACAGTTTCATCTCTAATGTTCCTTCCAGATCTAGATTCTAGGGCATCAAATCTCTTCAACACTGTAGTCAAAAACTTTTCAAGCTGCAAAATTCAGGGAGTGGTGAGATGATCTGTGAAAGTATCTTCTAGCTTTAAAATTCTAAGAACCTCATTCAATTGATGTAGTGTGAGGCAGTTGAAAAAGTAGTTGAGATCACTTTATTGCAAATATTAATAATAAGGAAATAGGCATTTATCAATAATATATGTAAAGCCCAGTGGAATAGCTCATAGGCTATGAGAGAGGGGATGGAGGAAGGGAAGGACATGATTCATGTAATCATGAAAAAATAATCTAAATTAATTAATTAAATGATTTTCAAAAAGAGAATGAGTAGTGGATAAAGAGTCATGTCTTACATTCTAATTCCCATTCAACCATTAGCCGATCATGTGACCAAGAGCAAGTTATTCACCTTCTTCTATCTTGTTTTCTGCTCTCTATATTTAAGCCAATTAATAGAGTAGCTTCCAAGGCCCCTTCCAAATTTTATAATCTATGGGTCTGAAATGATTAAGCCAGCTATAAGGGACACTGATATTTCAAAATCAAAATACATTATGTTTTTGATTTATTATTGAATAAAAATATAATCTGTTATAGCAGTGCACATGCTAAAAAAATCTAAGTTAAATTATCATCCCAATTTATAGGCAGAGCCTGTAAGATGCCAACTATATAGATAAGTACTAAAACTATTCCATTTACTAAAGGTTATATCTTTCTAATGTCAAATTTTGAGAAATATTTGGATTTAATCTTCCAGTCTTCATTCAGGTGCCTGTCATATGACCATAATGAAAGTATACTTATTAAAAATATGACAGGATGCAAATAAGATGGCTTAGTCTAGTCACATGAGGCATAAAAATAGATGAAACCAGCAAAGCATCACCAGTAAATTAAAAAACCCATGATCCCTGATCCCACAAAAGAATTAAAATAGCCTCAGTTATAAGCTTTGCCAAGATAATATATAAAGGTTTATAGTAGTCTTTAACTTCATCCAAGGAAATTTGCTTCTTTTCTCCAACTGAGATCTCCCCAGTTCCTTTATTACATTCTGTAAAACTATTCATATTCTCAGCAGGTCAAGAATCAAACCAGAGTGTTGCAGGGATTTACTTTTGTTATAAAACAAAACCATCCTGGAAACTGGAGACAAGGAACCTAGGGCAAATGAGTCAGAATGAGTTTTCCATTGGCTATCCTGTAGAACAAAGAAATAAAGAGTAAATTTAGGATTACCTTATCATGATTTTGAAGATTATTTTTCCAGCTAAGTAGGCTGAAAGTTCCCTGAAGGAAAGGACCTTGTTTTATTACTTATGTACCCCCTCACAGTTCCTAGCACAACACTTCATGCATAATTTGTCCTCAATAAATGAATAACTATGGTCTAGCATTCTCAATTTGTGTATTAAATTGAATCCACATAGTATTACTTATTTTAAAAAATTCTTCTAAATAAGGAATTGTCAAAGTCAGAACTGACCTGAGAATGGCTAATTGATCTGTAATTTAAGTCATAAGAAGTAGCCTGGGAACTTTGAGAGGTTGAGTGACTTTTACAGGTAAGAAACAAAACTTGGAATGAAACTTACTCTTTATTCAATATGCATGGCTATTTCCATACTTCAATAATCCATAGAAATAATCATTAACATGAAGTAAAATACTTCTTAATACTCTGGCATGTTGGCATGTTGGCATGTTGGCACAGTCCACTTGAATATATATATATATATATATAAATATATATGTATATATTTATATATATATATATATATTAGTAGTTATAAGCATTAATCATTAGGAGTTTTACCTCTAAGTTACTAATGTTCCTTAGTGAAACTTGCGGCTGTGGGTTATCACCAGAAAAGGACTTGTAATAATTAATGGGGTTTTTTGGTGTTCATTTGTATCATATAGGGGGCCATGCCTCTATATGATTTTTTGGGGTCCTGAGCGGCGTGGTGGCATAGGATGGTTAAAGCAGGAGAAAGAAAATGAGAACAACTAGACTAGTGGTTAGCCCATGCTGT
>NC_058132.1:272117003-272165992 GCF_016433145.1 Gracilinanus agilis
ATATATATATACATATATAGTTTAGATTTAGTGAAATGTCTTTTACCCAAAACTCAGATCCGTTTCCTGTATGAATAAAACCTCGATCCCCATATTATAATTCTGAGGTATTATTTGTTTCTTTGTATTGTAATTAGTTATTCAAATTGATGGTCAGAAGTTATACAAATAAATTAATTTATAAGAGGTTCAAACTAACTTTCACTGAAACAACACTTGGGATGGGTACCAGTTTCATAAGTAAACAGTGGAACATATTGCCTTGCTTTACATATTCGAATTTCTGGGGCTTCAGTTTTTTATATCACTTTGCTTTGAATAAGGAAAAAGGAGGGAAGGGAGTATAACATTGTTTGACTTGAGGTAAG
This sequence comes from Gracilinanus agilis, assembly GCF_016433145.1. Classification (NCBI taxonomy): domain Eukaryota; kingdom Metazoa; phylum Chordata; class Mammalia; order Didelphimorphia; family Didelphidae; genus Gracilinanus; species Gracilinanus agilis. Next base: position 272,117,372 of record NC_058132.1, read on the forward strand.
AGTCAGAGATTATTTATCAGTGATATCATTCTTTTGAATGGTGAATCCAATTCAATGATCCATAAATGAGTAATATCAATTGCAAATCCAATGACTTTTACCTTAAACAGTAATTATTACAATAAAATTTGTAAGGTTTCCAAGATTTACATGCACAATGAAAAATTATAATGTTACAAAATATGATAAACAAATTTTTTTCAACAATTTCTCAATGAATAAATTATCTAGTAATTCTTTCCAGTAATAATAGAAAAAGAGTGAACAACTTTGCTTGGAATTAAGTTTTCATTTACTGTTCTCTTGATTAGAGAGGGTTGAGGCAGGGGCTGGTTAGTCCCTTTGTGATAGTTTACTTAAACTTTTTGTTCATAATACAAATCATATATTATTGCAAATAGGTATGATCAATTTTTAACAAATAGCTTTTACACATATTTGAACATATATTCTCAGTTTTTACAAAGTAAGGTACATGATTTGATAACATTCAATAACAATTTCCTTAAACCTCAATATTAGTAATAGCTTTGCTTGCTTGCAACATTATTGTCTACATCGCATCATAATTCAATAAGGCTACTAATTACCCCTTTAGGTTCTAAATTTACTTTAAGGAAGGGGCTAATAGGTTAGTTAGAAGTTCTAAGTTTTTTAGAAGCAAGGAAAATTCCTTTCCTCACTAGCAGTTTTTTTTTTTTTTTTACTATTTAAATTATTGTACTTGTAATTTTTACATGTTTTGATCTTGATATAAAATTACTCTTCAAAGATTATTGATTTTAAAAATTTCAAAATTTGCAACCAGGTACTTTGGAATATTTTTACATTTGCAAATAATTGTTTTATTTCAGGTCCCTTATGATTACTGAGATGATCAGTATTTCTAGTTAAATGCATTCTTCATTATAATATGTTATAATATTGACAATTTTGATAATTAGTTTTAATTGCATCAATATCACTACAAAGTAAAAGACATTATAATAATATTAATGCCATCACAACCAAGTACATATTAACAATGATATCAAATTGTTATGAGGGTTATACATTTTATTATGATTTTATATGCTGGATTTGAATGCACTACTACAAATCACAAATATTAAGAGAATACAAATTAATTTCTTGTGTTATAATGTATGTGAATTTTCAATAATAATTTATAACAGATTAATAATATTTGAATTGTCTTTTTCCTAATACCTTTGACTCTTAGATTATAATCTCAATTCTAATCCCAATCTATTCAATTAATCTTTAAGGACTAGTGAAATAGTGAACATAGGTGACATAATTTGGCTAGGATCTAATACCTTAAAGCTTAGATTAAAGTTATCACAATAATAATTTTTTGCATATTCTGATATTAATTGAAACAGAGATAACTACTGAAGTTGAGCCAGATTTCTATAAATTACAAAATTAACATTAGCTTCTTATTAATTGTTTCCCTTTACTGAGTTTGAGTTAGTAAAAACTGTTGCTGAAAATACTTATAGTCAGAGCCTCTCCCTCCTGTGTGTGTAGAAGGGGTTAAATTACTTTTGAAACCTGTCAAAGGCTGCAGCCGCTTTTCAAGGGGCTGTGCTCTTTAACTCTTTAGTTATTGCATTTATAAAATGTGCATGATTATTTTAAAACCTTGATGATTTATCACTTCCAAATGAATGTTAATTTAAACTTCACTATGTCCAAATTGACCCTAATTAAAACTTCCTAACAATGTTTCCTAAAGATATATACTAATTATTCTTTCAGACCTCTGCTTAAAGAAGAATAAAACCTGTAGTCTGGCCTCTCTATACCTTAGGACAAATCCACATACCTGATTAAATATTTCTTTTAAATCATGGACTAGTATCCTTATAAGCTTTACCCTTCTATTTTGCAATCCTCAAATTCAGTTTGATAAGCATTTTTGGCAAATTTGATTATTTAAACCTGTATTTTACACACTGCAAGTCTTAATAACTTCTTCAATATAATTTTTGTGCACAAGTAAAATGAACTGAAATTCCAATTTTTTAACTGTTAGTCAATAAAGTTATACTATACCATCAGTATCTCTTCAAATTCTTAGCAAACATGCATACTAATGAATTAGAAAAAGGGCTGTGATTTGAGAAAAAGGAGCTATGTTTTGTGACTTTCCAAAAAAAATTTTTTTTTTTTTTTGCTAAACTGAGGCAGCATAGATGATTCAATTTTGGCTTAAATTTTTCTCATGAACCATTCTCTGTTCAAAGGCATCTAATTATGAAATATAAGCCAATGGTATTGTTCTAATAATTTATGTTAAGATTTTTACTAACATCAGTGTGATTAATGGTAGATTAAACTTGTGGCAGTCTGAAAGGTTTTTACCACTCTCAGTTAAGCATTTAGGTGAATTGATGATTCTGATTAGCTAAGAAAGTTTTAAATTGCACTTCTATACCTCAGTACACAGTTCAGAATCATTGCTTTTTCTGTCTGAATAAAAATTTTCTTAGATTGCATTTAGAATCCTTGTTAAATTTGATTAAATATATATCTCAGTATTTAACCTGTTAATAGAATTTGATGGTGGGATCAAATCTGTCCCCTTTTATTGTCTTATGATTTCTTTGTTCCCTTTCTTATGGCCAGTAAGAAATGGAAGAAGAAAAGTAGACAAATTATCTTGTTGATTCTCGCCTTAATGAGAGCAGAGAATATGATTTCTTTTAATCAATTAAATTTTTTAGAGTTTAAAACACTCAGAAATCCATTGGAGATGTTATTTTTCTGAATTTCTCAAATTCCTCTGTCTGTCTTTCCCATTCCTCCGGAATGAATGAGAAAGAGAGAGAGATTTATTTTCTCCAAAAATCCATTGTGATCACAGACAAACAAAACTATTACAAACAGATTAGAGACACATAAACACAACATATAGACACACAGACTGTTCAAAAACATTTTTCCCGGGCATTTCACGCATACTCTAACAAATATAAGACATCCTATCAAAGATCAATAAATCACATCTTACGTAGCTAAAGAAATCTGGAGAAAAAAGAAAGTTTATTATTCAGAAAACTGATTAACTCTAGCAAGGAACTGGCTAAGCTAGGATGAATTCTTGGACTAAATTTAGTCATTAGTGGGGCCAGTGGTTGGCCTCCTTTCCATCTTCCCTGAAATCTCTTATCAGGTAATCTGTAACCATTTCGATGGAATTTGGAATTACAATTTTTCTTCCAGTGGTAACCTTTCTCACATCTGGGACACAAAGAGTTAGGGGCATTGGAACAAGAGTCTTTTGCAGCCTTTGAGCCCTTAATCATTTCAGAATATGTTTTTCCTTTCAGGGCTGCTGCGATGACTATACCCTGCATATATGCTGGAGTAAAGTCCTCACAAGCTTTCAAGTAGTCATCAATAGTCCCAGATTCTTTAATATTTTGAAGCATGCTCTGACACACCTTATTGGCATTGTCATAGGCAAACTTTTGGACTATTATCCGGATTGAATATTCATCATTTGTATATTTTGTTACTTCTTGATTTAACCTTTCTACAAAATCTGAGTATCTTTCCTCTGATCCTTGTCTAATCTCAGCCAAACATGTGGACAGTTTCTTAGTTGCTGGGATCCTTTTCCAAGCCTCTAAGGCACACCTTGTACATTGAATTAGAGCTTCTCTAGGTAAATTAAGCTGATCAGCATGTAATTCCCATTCATCTATTCCAAGTAACATTTCTTTAGTAACTCTGATGCCCTGTTTTTTATTAATGGCTGCCTTCTGTTTTGCCACCCCATCAAATTCTGATTTCCAAAAGAGGTAGTCTCCTGCAGAAAGGGAATATTTTGCTATATGATTCCAATCCAAGGGAGTGATCCAAAGCCCTTCCAAAGTTTTCACCAAAGTTAAAGCGTATGGAGAAGCAGGACCATATGAAGAACAAGCTGTCTTAATTTCTTTTAACACTTTGTAGGGAAGAGGCTCCCATGTAGGAGCTACTTCTTCATCATCATCCAATTCATCTGCTCTAAAAATAATTGGGAAACAGAACGACGTGTCTCCGTCCTTCTGAGCATTTTTTATTGCCCCTTTAAACCCTATATTCTGGGGCTGGGGCTGCGGAATTGGAGCTTCAAGCAGCAGAGGCTCCTCTGTTGTTATCTCTCTTTCCTCTTTGGAAGAGAGGTTTTTAGGTGGGGGAGGGTCTGCTGCTTGTGGCTTTTTCCTTCGAATTTTAAAGTTCCAGTTTGATTTACAAGGAGCCTTTTCCTCCTCCTCTGATTCTAACATTGAAACCTTAAAGATTTCATTCTCTGCATTTTGACCAGATAACAAAATTGTTTTTTCAGCAGACGAAACTTTTACTGGCACTTGTTCTAGTCCATGCTCAATACAATAAGTTTTCAAATCATTGCCAACTTTTTGCCAGAATTCTAAGGGAATCCATGGGCTACAATTTTTAATAAGATCAAGAAATTTAGTGAGCTGTTCTTTACTAATTTTTGCCCCCCATTTCCTGAGGGTATAATCAGTTATAGCAATAAAAAGAATTCTTTCCTTTGATTCACTGTGCCCCATGGTGTTTGTCTTAAATTGAAAAGATAAAAGATAAAAGTTACTCACCTCGAATCCCCCACGTTCTCCTCTCTGTGAGCCAGCAGCGAAACCTGAGGGGGGTGGGGATGAGTCTCCTAGCCACCTGAATTTAGGAAGCGCTTTGGCTTGAGGGGAAAAGGTATTCGCACTGCTCAGAAAGCCCCACGTTGGGCGCCATTCATATAGGGGGCCATGCCTCTATATGATTTTTTGGGGTCCTGAGCGGCGTGGTGGCATAGGATGGTTAAAGCAGGAGAAAGAAAATGAGAACAACTAGACTAGTGGTTAGCCCATGCTGTCCCAAAGTCTGTGGGCTTGGGAGTTTATTATATACTGGTTTCAAACAAAGAACACAGCTATGAAGGGGTAACAGATCATACATAACCCATTAAAGTCTAAAGAGTAAAGGTATAAGTACCAAGACAATGGCCAAATTCCAACCATCAATTAGTAGGGATAATTCTGGGAGAGGAAATATTTTTATGGAGATGCTCACTTATTGAGTTCTATCATCCAGGATTATAGGCACCTGGACAAATAAAGTCAAGACTAAAAACGCCATACTTATCTAAGTATGCAGACTTATCTTAAGTAATGTTTGTCAGGGTCCAGGCTTCTTAATTATCAAGGAGAGGAATCATTAACTCAGTAGATGCTGGTCTGCCACTTCAAAGTTTTCCAATAGGAGTTCTAAGAAAGGTGGGGATCAAAACTGAGTCAAAAGAGGAGCCTCAGATTTTTATCTTAGATGGCCCATTCTGTCTGCATTCCTGACATGCAGTGCAGAAAAATCATACACACAGTTTTACTTGCCGATGATTTTGTAATGGGATCCAGATAAAATATCTGTTACAGACTCTGTTTCTCTAAATGACTTCTAATAGCCTCTTGGAGGGATCAAGTTGATTTTGGATTAACCTACCTGCTGGTACCAGAGCCTTTTGGGGCTCAGGTGACCAGGACCAAACACAAAGACTGCCTCAGCCTGGATTGGTCACATAGGGAATCCAGATAACAGGCCCTAAATTTGATCCTATTTCTCCAAAGGCTTTAATACATAGAACGGCTTCCCACAGTATCAGTCAAGTATGATTCTTCATGATCCTTTTTGAGATCTTCTTGGCAAAGATACTGGAGTAATTTGCCATTTCCTTCTCCATTTCATTGTACCGATGAGAAAACTAAGACAAATAGGGTTAAGTGACTTTGCCAGGGTCACATAGGTAGTAAGTAGCTGATACCAGATTTGAATACAAGGTCCAACACTCTATCCATTTTGTCACCTACCAACCCTTAATAATAACAACAAAAGAACAAAAAAAAAAAACAACTCTGATTTGATACTGATCCATTTTTTAAACTTGTGGTTGTAGTTTAAAACCAGAAAAAGAATATGGGCATTTCCCTGTGTCATGCTAACAAAAAACCCATGGAGGTAGTTTGTGGAAGTAGAATTTACCACATACAGAATGCTTTTGAAATTCAAGGCATTTGCAGTTAAATCATTTCCGATGATTCTTATTGCTATTTTTCTTTGAATGTTTTTGGTCTTATTTAAGACATATTTTGTACTGTTGAAAATAGTCAACTTGTCTGGAATTCACAGGCTTAGAGAACTGCCAGAGGTTTTGAAATTACTCGCCCATGTTCATACAGTTTGTATATGTCTGAGACAGGGTTTTAACCTAACCCTTGTCAAGACTGTGATTATCCTCTGTCCCTGATATGATGAGGCTTCTGATAGTCACTTTTAATTTTGGAAAAGATAAGGAACTAGACCATCAGTAGCTGATTATTCGACTTGGAGAACAATGACCATCCTGAAAAAAATTAAGAAAAAAATCTGCAAATCATTTAAAGGTCAGAAGAAATGGAATTTAAGAATACCTTTAAAGAATTATCTGCATCATTTGATACAATCAGTCAATAATAGATAGTCTTTAGAATACTAAGGATGTTGATTTAGAAAATAGAAAAAGTAATGAATTACAAAGCAGAAACAACTATTCCTTTTCAATCAATTCATATGGTCATTTGGTCTAACTAGAGTACTTTTTTTTTCCAGAGATGTCTTCCTAAGCCACCATTTCCAGAGAGAAAAACCTATGGTTTAACTACATATGTCTGGCAGGCAGAAAGCAACCTATACATCTTTGGAAAGACTAAAGGGCCTCAAGAAAGATGACAGGGGTGAAAAAAACTCTGCTGTGATGAGAGATATATCCACTTCTTATTTGAAGAAAAAACCTAGCTAGAATTGAAAAAAAAATAGAGAAAAACAGTGGTTTCAGAGGATATGTGCTTGAAAGATGAATGGGAAGCTCTGCAGAGCTGCAGGCTGATGTTGGAGCACATCAAACAAGAAATTGATCAAGAAAAAAAGCAACAGCCTTGCAATATGAAGCCCCAAGATCTGATCTCTTCAATCCAAATTTTCCTACAAAGTAAAAAAACCCACCACCAAAAACACTTGGGAATTTGTAAAGATATAGTTCAAAGATCTAACATTTCATAAAAAACATAAATGTGCATACCTGTTTTTCTGTGTGCATAGTTTCTAAATTTATGAAGTATGTGTGTTCTTTGATAAGATCCCTAGTGAAAAAGCTCAGTCCTGTTTTATTTTCTCAGTTCAAAGGAGTGAGATACATACTAATAAGGGAACTTTGTTTCTAGGGGCTTACATATCCTGTGTCATAAAATATAAAACTGCAAGAGATCTTTTCCAAGATACTCAGACTTTTCCACATTCAAAAAAGAAAAAAAAGATAGAGTCATCAAAACAGTTGCATGAGTATAAGATGAATGTAAGCAGTATATGAAGAGGAAAAACTAAGTCAGAATTTCACTCAACCTAGATATCTCAGACTTTTTTTCTAAAATGATACTGTACATGACACAAAGTTAAATATGAGTCGTAATGTAGCATTTTATATTGATTTTAAAAAAGACTTATTTACAGCCTGGCATACTTCTTCCAATAAATTCTATTGTTCTGGTAATCTTCCCAACTTTTAGGAGAAATGTTTACTTGCCATTACCTGGTTTTTTTTTGTTTGTTTACTTCATGTCTCTTCACTTTTGAAATGATTTACATATTACAATGAAAAGCCAATGGTTAAGGGAGATTCATGAGGCTCTATGGATCAATCAGTCAATCAATCAAAACACTTATTAAGTGCCTATTATCTACCAGGTATTTCACTAAGAACTAGGGATAGGAAAAAGGCAAGAGATAGTCACTTCTCTTGAGTAGGTACAATACAGTGGAAGATAACATCCAAACAAATCTATAGAGAGCAATCTATATACAGACTAACAAAAAAATAAATAGGGACTATATTTAAGAGCAGTTTGGGAATGATTTTTTTGAAGGTGGAATTTTAGTTGGAACAGAATATCCAAGAGCCCAATGTCACTGGATCAAAGAGTAAAGTATAAAAAGGTCAAAAATGTAGGAGGAGGATAGATTATGAAAGCTTTTGAATACAGACAAAGCATTCTGTATTTGACATTGGTGGCAATAAGAACTTCTTGGAATATACTAAGTAAGGAAATCACTTTAAAGGTTAAAATGGAGAATGGATTCGAGTTGAGAGAGACTTAAGGCAGACCAACCCACCAGTTTGTTGTAGTAATCAGGATATTGTGAAAGAGAATTTAAACTCCTTTTGTTTATTTTAACTTAAACAATCAAGAACTGGGAGTCCTCTGCCTTTCACACTTAGTTAATCAGTAACAGTTAATAAGAATATTTTACTAAAAAAGGAAGTTCAAACCCTAAAAGACCACAAGAACTGCCCCCCCAGGGCAAGGCAAATTGGGAGACCGTGATTGATTCCTGAGATGTGATGAGGAAAGCTGATGGGTGGAGAAAACTGGGAATAAGTGGGAGCCTCTGGGACCCTGGGCATTCTTTTGGTGATCTTGCCTCATTAGTATGAGCTCCAATGAGAGTCTTTGAAGTTTTGTGACTCCTTAGCAGATTGAGCTCTTGGATGGCTCAGCATCTTTTGTGACTTTGGATTATAGCTTCTTCATTCGGACTTTGGATTCTGGTGAAGATTCAGCTTTCCGTGTTGGAGAAAAGCCTGAAGAGGGATGCTTATTTAAGTGAGACTCTTGCCTCCTTCCCTCTTTGGTGTCGTTCTTTGGTTGTTGAAATGCATGGCTAGAGACACTCTTGTGGGCTAGTCAGATTTGCATTCAGACTCCCTTTCTCAGTCTGGAGGCACTTAGACTAGACTTAGGGTATTTTTAACTAGGCAATATTTTCTACCTCCTTCCTACATTTCCCTCTCTTACTATCACTATTTTGCTGTAATAAAGCTACTAACAGTTTTATGACTTAATATTTAATTATTATAAATGGTGAACACAACTTTTTCAATTCTTGTATTTGTCAAATCCATTTTAATAATTATGATATGAAGTTATGAGGTCCTACATGAGAATGGTGCCAAAAATATCACAGAAAAGAAGGATGTGTATAAAGAGTTGTTGCAAAGATGCAATTAGCAGACTTTGGCAACAAGTTGGATATGTAGGGATAAGAATGAAAGACTGTGAGGAACCCAAGATGATTCTTAGACTTAGGGACTAAAAGGATAGTGTCACCCTCTATAGTAATAAGGAATAAAGGAAGAAGATGGAGGGGAGATTTTAGGGGGAAAGATAATGAGTTTTGTCTTGTATGTATTGACTTTGAAAGCCAACAATATATCTTATTTGAGATACCTGAATGGCAATTAAAGAAGTGGAATTGGAGACCAGCTGAGGGAATGGGGCAAAAAAGGTACATTTGAAAATTGTGAGCATAAAGATTGTAATTTAATCAATGGAGCTAATGAGATCATCAAGTGAAATAGTATAGAGATGGAAGAGAAGGCTGCCCAGGAAAGACTCTGAGTGGATTCTTATAGTTAGAGGGTGTGATCTGAAGGATTGAAGATTTAGCCAAAGAAACATGAAAGGATCAGTCATGTAGGAAGGAAAAAAAAACATGATGTCTTGAAAATGTAGGAAGAAGTATCAAGGAAGAAAGAGTGATCAACAGTAACAAAGAGAACAAGGATAATGAGGGTGGAGAAAATGACGTTGGATTTGTGAACTAAGAGATTATTTGCAACTTTGGAGAGAATAATTTTAAAAGAATGATAAAGAGAAAAGCAAGATTGTAAGGAATTAAAAAAGTGGAGGCATTACTTGCAGAAAGCCTTTCCAAGGAGCTCTAAAGGAGCAGGAAAGATATAGGAGAATAATTAGGAAGTTTGGAAGGTTAAAGTGATTTTTTTCAGGTTAGAAGGGACATGAATAAATTTATTGACAGAAGGAAATGAGCCAGTAGAGAGGGAGAGATTTGACATATGTGAAACAGTAGGGTTGACAGAGAATACAATGTTTTGGAGGAGACAGGATGGAATGGGATCACTATAGTAAGTAAAGGTGTTCAGAGCAAGGCCAGTTCATCATAAGAAATAGGGTAAGGGAGGAAAAAAGTAGGAAAAAAATCTGAGTGACTGGGAATCAGGAAGGAAGGAAAAGAGGTAATTCTTGATAGTTGAGTTTATTTTTTTTACAGTATCAAATGGTCCTTTGAAGGGTCCTTATAACTTTCTTGCTCTACATTTAATTTTTTGAAGTAGGAGAAGTCTGCCAAGAAGCAGTCAAACAGAAAAACTGCTATGAACTCCATTACTCCATGTTACTGACATCAGAACAAATTATAGTGTCAGAAGGATCCTAGAAAGTATGTATAGGTATTATGCTCTACTATGAAAAAAACTGAAGCATTTAGGGACAGAAATGATGTTTTCATCATTGACATTACCTGAAAGTAGGAACTTCAGAAAAGAAAGACAGATTGGTGGAGTGTAGTTTTCAAGTCCCCTAAACTTCCACAGGAAGTTTATATCATGGATCTTAAGACCCCCAAATTTCCAATATCACAAAAGAGACACAAAGTAAAGGTAAGGGTCTGGAATACAATATTCTTCAAATAAAGTTAAAAAGGAAGAACACCAATCATGATCTCAGATAAAATTAAAGTAAAAATAGATCTACCTAAAAGATATGAAGAAAGAAATTATATCCCGCTACAAGGTACCATAGGCAATGAAGTAATATCAATACTCAACTTTACACTAAATAATATAGCACCCAAATGTTTAAAGGATAAATTAAATGAGCTTCAGGAGGAAATAGACAATAAAACTTAATAGTAGAGGGACCTCAACTTTCCCATATCAGATGTAAATGAGTTGAATAAAACAACAAACAAGAAAGAAGTGAAGGAAGTGAATGAAATTTCAGGAAAAAAAAAGATTTAAAAGCTCTCTGGAGAAAATTGCATAGAAATAGAAAGGATATACATTCTTTTTCAGCAGTATCAAACCTTATAGCACCAACCAAAAATTACCATGAATTAGGGCATAAAAAATTCACAATCAAATGCAAAAAAGCAAAAATAAAAAATGTATCCTTTAAAGATCAAAATGTAATAAAAATTAAAATAAAAAGGATCGATGGTTGGGCAAATAAAAATAATTAGCAACTAAAAATCTAATTTTAAAGAGGCATGAGTCAAAGAACAAATTTTAGAAACAATAATTTCATTAAAGAGAATGACAATGAGGAGACAAAATATGAAAATTCATGGGATACAACCAAAGTCAATATTTAGGAAAAAATTATGTCTCTAAATGCTTGCAACAACAAAAGAGAGAAAAGTATAGATCAAGGAACTGGAAATGCTAAGAGGATATAGGAAGCAACCTGAAGACAAATTGGGACCACTGATTAAAAGCAGTCATAAACACATGCTTATGAGGTTGCCTAAGATTTCTTTGGCAATGTAGGAGTCTCAAAATAGCAGCTCAAAAAGCATTGCCTAGCTGTAACACAAATAAAGACATCTTATTAAAAGCCTCCTTCATAATAATCCTTGAAACTGTTCATAATTTTGATGATCAAAGAAACTTCTATAATGTCATGACCGAATGACACAGACTCTCTTTTCCCCTGATTCCTGTAAATCCCTGAGTTGTTGTCAATATTCATCAATTCCTTGGCTGTGTAGAAATACCTTAGAAATGTTTTGGGTAAAGTCTTTTCATACTTTACTTTTGATAAAAAAATCTTTCTCTTTATCATAATAAATTGGTAGGTCTAGCTACAAACCATTGTGCTGTGTTTTACTCCCTCATGATCTCTCCCAGTTATTCAGGTGTTTGCTCTTTCTTTCTCTTTTTTTTTTCTTCTCTCTCTCTCTGGGGCAAACTATGGGTTTTATCCTTGATCACCTGATCCTCACATCCAGTCATTCATCACCTGTCACTTATTAGAATGCAATTAAAAACTAGATGAACAACAAATTAAAAGTCAGTACTCAAATAAAGACAAAATTGGAAATCCTAAAAATCAAAGAAGAAATTTATAAAATGTAAAATGAACCATTGAAACAATAAATGACTAGGAGTTGGTTTAATGAAAAAATGAAATAGAGCAATGATTAATTTGTTTTAAAAAAAGGAAAGAAGAAAATAAAATTCCCAGTATCAAAAACCAGAAGAATAAATTCCCTAATAATGAAAAGGAAATTAAAACAATCATTAGGACCTATTTTGCCCAACCAAATGCTAATAAATATGACAAATTAAGTGAAATGGATGAATGTTTATGAAAATATGAATTACTCAGATTAACAAAAGAGGAAATAGAATACTTAATAGTGTCTCAGAAAAAGAAATTGAACAAGCCATCAATGAACTCCCTAAGAGAAAATCCCCAGGGCCAGATGGATTCACAAGTGAATCCTATCAAACATTTAAACAATTAATCTCAATACTACACAAAATATTTGGAAAAATAGACAAAGGAGTCTTGCCAAATTCTTCTTATGACACAAATATGGCCCTAATACTTAAGCCAGTAAGAGTTATCAAAGAGAAAGAAAATTATAGGTCAATTTCATTAATGAATATAGATGCAAAAAAATTAAATAAAATACTAGCAAGAAGACTACAGCAATATATCATAGGAATCATTCACCTATAACCAGTTAGGATTTATACTAGGAATTCAGGACTGATTTATACATTGTTAGTGTAATTGACAATATCAATAACCAAACTAATAGATGTCACACAATAATTTCAATAGATGCAAAAATGTCCTTAACAAAATACAACACCCATTGTGATTAAAAACACTTGAAAGCTTAGGAATAAATGGGTGATTCCTTAAAATGATAAGTAGTAGCTATACTAAATTATTACTAATATTGTGGATTAGTTAGAAGCCTTCCCAGTAAAATCAGAGGTGAAGCAAGGATGCTGATTATCATCACCATTACTCAATATTGTACTAGAAATGCTAGCTTTAGAAATAAGAAAAGAAAAATAAATTGAAGGAATTAATGCATACAATAAAGAAACTAAACTCTCACTTTTGATGATGATATTATAGCATACTTAAAGAGTCCTATAGAATCAACAAAAATCTAGTTGAAATAATTAATAATATTAGTAATGCTATAGGATACAAAATAAGCTCACATAAATCATCAGTGTTTGTATATATTACCAAAAAAGTCCGGCAGCAAGAGATGAAAAGAGAAATTCCAATTAAAATCAACATAAACAATATAAAAGAGCTGGGACTCTATTTACCAAGACAAACAAAAGAATTATATGAAAATAATTGCAAAACACTTTTCACACAAATAAATTCAGATCTAAACAACTGGGTAGGCTGAAATAATATAATAAAAATGACACTAATACCTAAATTAATTTACTTATTCAGTGCCATACCAACAAAACAACCAAAATATTTTATAGATCAAGAAAAAAAATAATAAGTAAATTCATTTGGAAGAACAAAGACTCAGATATATCAAGGAAATTAATTTTTTAAAAGTGGAATAAAGTGATCTAGTAGTACTAGATCCCAAACTATAACATAACTGAGTACAATCTGGTACTGAGAAATAGAATGGTGGATCAATGTAATAGATTGTATGCAGAGCATACAGGGGTAAATGACCTTAGATAACTAGTGTTTGATAAACCCAAAGACCCCAGGTTTTAGGAAAATATCTTATAATTTGGCAAAAAGTGATGGGACAATTGGAAAATAGCATGGCAGTAACTATGTATAGACCAATATCTCATAAATTATACAAAGATAAGGTCAAAATGGATATATGGCTTAGATATAAAGGGTTATACCATAAGTCAATTAGGGTAACATAGAATAGTTTACCTGGAAGATTTATGGAGAAGGGATGAATTTATGACCAAGCAAGAGATAAAGCACACTCAAGATATGAATAATTTTTATAATATTAGGTTTTATATAAACAAAACCAATGTAACCAAGTTTAGATGGGAGACAAAAAAACTGGGGAAAATTTTAAAGAAAAGTTTCCTAATAAAGTTCTAAATTCTTAAATTTATAGAGAGCTAAGTAAAATTTATAAGAGTATAATCAGTCTCCCATTGAGAAGTGGTCAAAGGATATGAACAAGCAGTTTTCAGATGAAGATATCAAAGCTATTAATAATCATATGAGAAAATATTCTAAATCACTCTTGATTATGAAAATGCTAATTAAAGAAACTCTAAGGTACCACCTCATACTTATCAGATTGGCTAATATGGCAATTAAGAAAAGTGATAAATTTTGGAGGGGATGTGGCAAAACTGATTGGAATTCAATCATACAGGAGGGCAATTTGGAACCATGCCCATAAGGCTATAAAACTGTGTATCTCCTTTGATAGTATAATAACACTACTAGGTCTTGATCCAAATAGATTATAATATAGAGGAAAGGACATACTTGTACAAAAATGTTTATTGTGCCTCTTTTTGTTTTGCCAAATAATTGGAAATTGAGGGGATGTCTATTAGTTGAAGAATGGCTGAACAAATTGTGGCATATGATGATGACAGAATTCTATTGTGCTATAAGAAACATTGAGCAGGATATTTCATAAAAAATTGGAGAGACCTACATGAATGATGCAGAACGAAATAAGCAGAAACATGAGAAGTGTACACATTAACAGCAATGCTGTTATGTATGATGATCAACTGTGAAAGGCAGCTATTCTCAGTAATTCAATGATCCAAGACAATTCTGTCTGAAGGACTTAAGACAAAGAATATTATCCACATCCAGAAAAAGTACTATTGTATTCATATTCAGATCAAAATATACTATCTTTCAATTAGTTTATGTTTTTATTTTAGGATTTTAGTTTCATAAAAGTATTTTCTTGCAACTATGACCAATATGGAAGTATGTTTTGCATGATAATAGGTGTATAACCCAGATCCTTCAGAGGGGAGAGGGAATTGAAGGAGGGAGAAAATTGGGATCTTATAACTTCACAAAACATGTGCTGAAAATTGTCATTACATATAATTATGAAAATAAAATATATTTTTAAAAAAAGAACAGTTAGTCCAAAGGCACAGGGATGACATGAGGAAATGTAAGAAGAAGAATATGGCTAGATCCTAGCATTATTTAGAGGAGAGTAATATCTAAGAAATTTGGAAAGATAATATGGGCCTAGGTTGTGAAAATTTTATTGACAAAAAGAAGATATTATATCTAACCATAATGGTAAGAAGGAGCCACTGTAGTTTATTGAGAATGAGGTGATGTGGTTGGACATGTCCTTTGAAAAAAAATCACTTCAAATGCTGTGTGGAGAATAGAATAAAATGAGAAAAGACGTGTGGGAGAGAAAAATCAATTAGGAGGCTATTTCAAAAAGGTAGGAGGGAGAAAACTTCCCAAATACCATAAAAGCAAGACGTTTGAGGACCAATATAACAAAAAATATGAGGTAAGTTATAGGAGGAATAATACTACTGGAGAGGATATTACTTACTTATGTGAAGCTTATAGGAAGGTAACTTGTAGTAATTACTAAAAGAAAGAATACATAATGACATACTTAGAAGCTGGATATTCAGAATAATATTTAAGAGAAATCTTCAATTCTCATCAGAGAAATTATGCTCTTGACTTTTTATATTAAAGAGTTTGATTTCTGAATTCACTCTGTTAGTACTAGTCATGGGGAGTAATCTATCCAAATAATCTCATCCATTAATTTATTTTCTTACCATCATATCAATTAAAGAATTGAACAGGACAAATGATTATTAGTGTAAGTATTATATTGTATGTACTGACAATATTATATGGTGAACCTAGTTGCTTATAGTTTGATAGTGAAGAGGCCAGTGGTAACAGATGGACACATTAATTAGCTCCTATTCATTGCTTAAACATGAATTATATTCTTAATATTTAGTCCAAGGCAACCACCTTGAAAAAGTTTTCACTAAATCAATCAGGATTAATGAGATAATATGGATCAATGCAATCCTATCTCTAATATTGAAAAAAAATCATTGAATATTCAAGCTTTATCAAAGAGTCTGTAGAATTCTTTTGACATATGAAAGGCATCATATGTAACACACAGTCTCCCTCATTATAATAGTAAAGTTTCCATTGAGCACTTATAGTAACTAAAATAATTAAAACATTAAAAATATAAAGCAGTTCTCAATTACTTTGAATATGCATCATAAAGTTGTTTTCTTTTTGTGAGAATCAGAATGAATGGAAGCATTTCAAGATTAAACAATTATATTTAACTTTAAAAGAAATTTCTCAAGGCTCCTGCACCAGGGATCTTTGAAGGATCATTGTAGTGCCCAAAACTACTAAACTGATATAGTTTTTGAGTTCCCAGTTATATTGTCAATAAGACATTCTAATAAAATTGAGGAATTGACAATGGTTATAAACCAGAAATTCACTGTCTTAGTCTATTGACTAGTGATTTTGCAATCTTATTTCCCTTGTGGTTTGAAGGAAGATATAAGTAATAAAAAAACTGCACCAGTGGTAGCTACATTTTGGGTTTATTCACGAGATTTATGGTGCCAAAGTCTCTTTACATTGTAAGAGGAAATAATTAAGATAGATTTTCCCCATGCTTCATCCATTATAAGCAGTAATTCTAATTATTATTAAAATGATGAGATAAAGATTTCTATTAATATCACAAAGATAGGTCCAAGTGTTATTCTTTCAAAGGAAAATGGTAATGTTGCAGTCAGTACACAGACCAGTATTTCTTACATAATTTCTCAATATTTCCAAATAATCATAGCTATTCCCCTATAACAAATAAATTGAGGTAGTTTTTATTACAGGAATCCTTAACAAATAGTATTATTTGTAAATAATGTAACAACTTGGCCTGTGGTGAAACTAAATAGTTCCCTAAATAATAAATAGATATCTGCCTTCTGAGTTCTGTTTAATGAAGGTCTATTAGTACCTTTAAAGGGCAGATTCACAATCACTTTAAAATAGAAAGTTATAAATATTCATAGTTTGGGAAGGATAATAAAAATATCCCTTCTAGTCTATGACATTTTATAACAAATAATTTGAAATTAGGATTCTAAAAATAAACAGAACCTGAAAACATCAAAATAACTCTACTTAATACTTATTTAAAAGAAAACCTTCTTACGATCATAAGCAATATACATTTTTCTTTTCAACATTATTTGTCTTTATTTTAGACATATTTTGCTTACTCTATTCCTCTGTAGAATGTAACCTCCATAAGGGATGTCTCTATTTCAATTTAATATTCCTAGGATATATCATAGAGCCTGGCATATAGTAAACATTTAAAAATGTTAATTGATTCATCTATTCATTAAGATTTTCACAGTTTGAAGACAAAAACATGATTATATGAGATATTTTATAATATAAGCAAAAGCACCCATTTATTTCCTTTTGATGTTGGTATTTTTGTTTTAAACTGGCATTAACTTCAAAATATTTTACTCAACACTATCTTACCCAAAGTCACAGAAAAAAGATAGAAAAAATAGATCAGGCAAAGCAAAAAACACATGAACAGATTTGATAGCATAAAAGATATTTCATATCTATAGTCCTCCACCTTTGTGAAGAAAGGTACCAAGTGGATTTCTTCATCTTTTTTTTCTACACCAGGATAAGTCATTTTATTTTTGTTTATTTAAAATGTTGATGAAGTGAGTGACTCAATATATATTTTTGCCATTAGTTTTCTGCAGTATGGTTTGCTTCATGGATTTTATTTTATTAAGTTTAATTAATTAGTTAATTAAGAATATTTTTTCCATGGTTGCATGATTTGTGTTCTTTCCCTCCATTCCTCTGACCCCCCCTCCCTTAGAAATGAGCAATTCCACTGGGTTTTACATGTACACTAATCAAGACCTATTTCCATATTATTAATATTTGCAGTAGAGTGATCATTTACAGTCTACATCTCCAATCATATCCCCATCAAATCACTTGATCAAGGAGTTGTTTTTCTTTTGTATTTCTACTCCCACAATGCTTTCTCTGGATGTGGAGAGTATTCTTTTTCATAAGTGCCTCAGAATTGTCCTGGATCATTGCATTGCTGTTAGTAGAGAAGTCCATAACATTGTATTGTGCCACAGTGTATCAGTCTTTGTGTACAATATTCTTCTCATTCTGCTGCTTTTACTCTGCATAAATTCCTGAAGGTTATACGAGTTCGCATGGAATTCCTCCAGGTCATTATTCATTTTAGCACAATAGTATTCTATCACCAACAGATACCACAACTTGTTCAGCTATTCCTCAATGGAAGGGCATCCCTTCATTTTCCATTTTTTTTGCCATCACAAAGAGCATGTCTTCAAATATTTTTGCACACATATTTTTCCTTCTTATCTTTTTTGGGGTAAAAATCCAGCAGTGATATGACTGGATCAAAGAGCAGGCGATTTTTAAAGCCCTTTTGGTATAGTTCTAAATTGACTTCCAGAATGGTTGGATCAATTCACAACTCCACCAGCGATGCATGAACGTTCCACTTTGTAAGATCCATCTTGCTGAGAGGGGTTCAAGCTTCAGAGAGGGGTTCAGGATACAGCACAGAATTTCATAGGCCCCCCAAAACTCTCAAAGAGGGGCAGTTAAAGGCAGTTGGAGCCCTGGTATAAGAAGGCAGGTCACCGTGCTTGCTGATCTTGAGTCTTGGGTCTTGAATCTGAGCAGAGGGATAACCAAAGTAAAACAGCTAGACAACCAGGTACTGAATGGCTCAGCTCAGAGTCACCCAAATTGTCCCTCTGCTCTGATTGTGTTCATATAATTCCTGTGTTTCTCTTGGCAAATAGATTCCTAAATATTTTATATTGTCTAGAGTGATTTTAAGTGGAATTTCTCTTTCTAACTCCTGCTGCTCAGTTGTCTTGTGTAGTATACAGAATTGGGGTCATATAGTTTTTTCTAGCTTTGGCTGAGTTCCAAAAGCTGTTAGAGGTTTGGAATCTTGAGGAAAGGCAGTTGACTGGATCTTCCGTGGAGGGAGGTTGTGAATCAGCCAAGCTGCTTTGAAGACCAAACTTTGATATTGAAATTGAGCCTAGCTTTGACATATTTAATTAAGAAATTATTATTTAGATAAATCCTTTATATCTTCCTTTCCTATTACCATCCCTGCCTTTTCCCTCCCTTACCTTATATGTTGTGAAGTTAATAAGGAGAGTAATTAGAGAGGAGTTAAATCTGTGAAGGGTTACCTAATTGACAGCATTAGTTATAGTTGGTCAGTCATCATTTATTCCCTTTAGATAGCAATAGCACCTAGTAAAAACTGAGTTTAAGGCAGGTCCTTACTCAGACTCCATCTTTACTTCCCTTCCCCCATCTGAGATTCCTGAGACAACTGATAGGGCTTTCCTTTGATCCACCTTCCTAACAAACCATCCTTCAAACAAAATGAACACTTTTTGTGTTTCAACAACCCTAATTAGTATAATTTGTCTGTTAGTTATCAAGAGGGAAGAAGAGGGAAAGAGACAACATACTCTGGGTTAGAGGAAGCTGGGACATCCATCTTGAAGGAAGGTGTTACTTCAAAACAAGTCCCTTCCTGTGAAATTAACTAAAGCCTGTTTTTTAATTTCAGTCTAGTCTATTTCCCTCAGCTTGTGTTTGAGTCTAAGTCCCAGTCTCTAAGCCTGCTGTGCTTGTCTGTTTAGTTTAATTTCTCTCTCCCTAAAATTCTCTGTTTCCCTTCTGAGTTATACTCCTGACTTCAGTCCTAATTATACCTTGAATCTCCTTCAAGCCCAGCCTGCCTGTAACCGAGATTACCCACTTAACAGATCTCCAACATCCTCCTTTCAATTCCCTTATCACAAACACACTTTCCTCAAAATTTCCACATAACACTTGGAAAAATATAAAAATGCTTTTGATTTATGTGAGTTTATTTTGTATCCTGAAAATTTGCAAAAGTTGTTGATTATTTCCAGTAGCTTTTTAGTGATTTTCTAAGATTCTTTAAATAGACCATTATATCATCTGCAAAAAGTGATAGTTTAGTGTATTCATTGCCTGCTTTAATCCCTTTAATTTCTTTTTCATCTCTAATTGCTACTGCTAGTGTTTCTAGAACAATGTTAAATAATAGAGGTTATAATGGGCATCCTTGCTTCACTCTTGATCTCACTGAGAAAACTTCTCATTTATCCCTATTGCAGATCATGCTTATTAATGGTTTTAAATATATACTGTTTATTATTTTTAGGAAAGGCCCATCTATTCCTATACTTTTTAGCATTTTCAATAGGAATGAGTATTGTATTTTGTCAAAGTGTTTTGCTGCATCTATTGAGATAATCAGTGATTTTTGTTGGTTTCCTTGTTGATATGGTCAATTATGTGGATAGTTTTCCTAATGTTAAACCATCCTTGCATTCCTGGTATAAATCCCACTTGATCATAATGAATAATCCTCATGATAATTTTCTGGAGTCTTTTTGCTAGTATTCTTTTTAAGATTTTTGCATCTATGTTCATTAAAGAGATTGGTCTGTAGTTTGCCTTTGTTTTTTTCTCTGTTTTTGATCTGCCTAGCTTTGGATTCAGTACCATATTTGTGTCAAAAAAGGAATTTGGTAAAACACCTTCTTTGCTTATTTTGTCAAATAGTTTGTATAATATTGGGATTAGTTATTTTTAAATTTTTGATAGAATTCATTGTAAATTCCCTTGGTATTTTTTCTTAGGGAGTACTTTGATAGCTTCTTCAATTTCTTTTTCTGAGATGGGATTATTTATTCTATTTCCTCTTCTGTTAATTGAGGCAATTTATATTTTTATAAATATTCATTCATTTCACCTAGACTGTCATATTGATTGTCATGTAATTGAACAAAATAGTTCTTAATAATCACCTTAATTTTCTTTTCATTAGAGGTTAGGTCACCCTTTTCATTTTTGATGATGTTAATTTGATTTTCTTCTTTTTTTATTAGATTAACTAGTAATTTATCTATTTTGTTTGCTTTTCCAAAGCTCCTTGTCTTATTTTTTTAATTAATTTTTATTTTTAAAAAATTTTCCATGGTTACATAATTCGTGTTTTTACTTTAGACTTCAGCCTCTCAAACTTCCCCCCACCCATAGCTAACTCATATTTCCACTGGTTTTTACATGTGTGGTCAGTCAAGACTTATTTACATATTATTGATAGTTACATTGGTGTGGTCCTTTCAAGTCTACATCTTCAATCATGTCCTCAGCAACCCAAGTGTTAAAGCATTTCTTTTTCTTCTGTGTTTCCTCTCTTATAGTTCTTCCTCTGAATGTAGGTAGCGTTCTTTCCCTTAAATCCCTCAGAATTGTCTTGAGTCATTGCATTGCTGCTAGTACAGATGTCCATTACATTCAATTTAACCACAGTGTATCAGTCTCTGTGTACAATGTTCTTCTGGCTCTGCTCCTTTCATTCTGCATCAATTCCTGGAGGTCTTTCCAGTTCACATGGAATTCCTCCAGTTTATTATTCCTTTGAACACAATAGTATTCCATCACCAATATATACCACAATTTGTTCAGCCATTCCCCATTTGAAGGGCTTACCCTTACTTGCCAGTTTTTTGCTACCACAAAGAGTGCAGTTATAAATATTTTTGGACAAGTCTGTTAATCTATGATTTCTTTGGGGTGCAATCCCAGAAAGGGTATGGCTGGATCAAAGGGAAGGCATTCTTTTATCACTCTTTGGGCATAGTTCCAAATTGCCATCCAGAATGGTTGGATCAGTTCACAACTCCACCAGCAATGCATTAATGTCCTAATTTTGTCACATCCCCTCCAACATTCATTACTCTCCCCTGCTGTCATTTTAGCCAATCTGCTAGGTGTGAGGTGATCCTCAGAGTTGTTTTGATTTGCATTTCTCTAATTATTAGAGATTTAGAATACTTTCTCATGTTCTTATTGATAGTTTTGATTTCTTTATGTGAAAATTGCCTATTCATGTCCCTTGCCAATTTATCAATTGGGGAGTGGCTTAATTTTTTATACAAGTGATTTAGCTCCTTATATATTTGAGTAATTAAACCTCTGTCAGAACTTTTGGTTATAAAGATTTTTTCCCAGTTTGTTGCTTCTCTTCTAATTTTGTTTGCATTTTTTTGTTTGTATGAAACCTTTTTAATTTAATATAATCAAAATTATTTATTTTACATTTTGTAATTTTTTCTAACTTTTGCTTGGTTTTAAAATCCTTCCTTTCCCAGAGATCTGACAAGTATACTATTCTGGGTTCACTTAATTTACTTACAGTTTCCTTTTTTATATTCAAGTCTTTCACCCATTCTGAATTTATCTTGGTGTAGGGAGTGAGATATTGATATAAACCTAATCTCTCCCATATTGTTTTCCAATTTTTCCAGCAATTTTTGTCAAATAGTGGATTTTTGTCCCAAAAGTTGGGCTCTTTGGGTTTAGCATACACTGTTTTGCTGAAGTCACTTACCCCCAAGTCTATTCCATTGATCCTCCCTTCTATCTCTTAGCCACTACCATACCGTTTTGATGACTGCTGCTTTATACTATGCCTTAATATCTGGTACTGCTAATCTACCTTCCTTCACATTTTTTCATTATGTCCCTTGATATTCTTGATCTTTTGTTCTTCCAAATAAACTTTGTTATAGTTTTTTTCTAATTCAGTAAAAAAGGTTTTTGGTAGTTTGATATGTATGGAACTAAATAAGTAAATTAATTTGGGTAAAATGGTCATTTTTGTTATGTTAGCTCATCCTACCCATGAGCACTCAATGTTTTTTCCAGCTGTTTAGATTATGATCTGGGAAGGTTACATTTATTATTTCTGCTTTTTAACATTTGTTTGCCATGTTTCTATGCCCTATTGAATGGTATATTTTTGTGAGTGTTCCATGTGCTGCTGAAAAGAAGGTGTATTCCTTTTTGTCCCTATTTATTTCTCTCCATATATCTATTAACTCTAATTTTTCTAGGATTTCATTCACCTCTCTTATCTCTTTCTTATTTATTTTTTGGTTTGAAATATCTAGATCTTATAGAGAAAGGTTGAGGTCCCACACTAGTATGGTTTTGCTATCTATTTCATCCTTGAGCTCCACTAGCTTCTCCTTTAGAAATTTGGAAGCTATATCATTTGGTGGATACATATTGAGTACTGATATTTCTTCATTGTTTATACTGCCTTTTACTAGGATGTAGTTACCTTCCCTATCTCTTTTTACCTTATTTATTTTTACTTTGGTTCTGTCAGAGATCATGAAAGACATCCCTGCCTTCTTTTCTCATTTGAAACCCAAAAGATTTTGCTCCATCCTTTCACTTTCACTCTATGTCTGTGTGTCTGTCTCATGTGTGTTTCTTGTAGACAACATATGGTAGGATTTTGGTTTCTAATCCACTCTGCTATTTGCTTTCATTTTATGGGTGGGTTCATTCCATTCACATTCAGAATTATAATTATCAACTGTGCATTCCCAGACATTTTGATTCTCTCTCCTATTTCTGTCCTTTCTTCTTTCACTGTTTCCTTCTATACCAGTGTTTTGTTTTTAATCAGTTCCTATAATCCCCTCCCTTGTTGTACTTCCCTTTCTCCCCCCTCCCTTCTTATTCCCCTCTTACTGTTCTTTAAAGCCATGCCACACTCACCCTCCCTAGTTTGCTTCCCTCCCAACCAGTCCATTTGTTACCTTTCTACTTCTCTATAGAGCTTAAATCAATTCTCTGCCCCAATGGATCTGATTGTTCTTCTCTCTTTAAGTTGATTTCAATGTATTTAAGTATTCAATATTTCCTCTCTCTAACCTCTTTACCCTTACAGTGTATTGTTTTTATTCCTGTTGGTCCCACACACTTCTTTATGGAATATAAATTTATTTCTTTTTGTTTGTTTTCCTGTTTTTCTTATTATTATCTTCTTCCTCCAGTTTGGTATATATTTATACATATATATATCTTGACATTTCACCCTATATAGTTTGTTCCTGTTCCCTTTATGTAAACTTCTAGTTACCCTGTTGATAATAAATAAAAATTGGTAAAAAATAAAAATTTTTAATATTTGCCAATACCTTCTTTTCTTCTTGTGACCCTTAAAGAAAATAATTTTTTTCTCCTCCCCCCCCATTCTCTTAATTACCTTATGTTGATTCTCTTGAGTTCTGGGTTTGGGCAGCAGACTCTCTGTTTAAGTCTGGTATTTTCTTGATGAATTTTTGGAAGTCCTCGATTTTATTGACTGAGCATACTTTCCCCTCCAATAATATAATTGGTTTTGCTGGATAGTTGATTCTTGGTTGTAGACCCAATTCTCTTGCTTTCAGAAATATTGTGTTCCATGCCTTCAGGTCCTACAATGTAGATGCAGCCAGATCCTGTGTTATCCTAAGTGTGGTTCCATGATATCTGAATGACTTCTTTTTAGCAGGTTATAATATTTTTCCTTGGTATGGTAGTTTTTGAATTTGGCTATAATATTCCTGGAAGTTGTGAGTTGTGGATTAAATGTAGGAGGTGATCTATGGATCCTGTCGAATTCCACTTTTCACTCTTGTTCAAGAATTTCTGGGCAATTTTCTCTGATAATTTCTTGTAAAATGCTATCTAAACTTTTTCTTTTATCATGATGTTCAGGTAAGCCAGTAATTCTTAATTTGTCTCTTCTAGCTCTGTTCTCCAGATCTTTGGTTGAATCAATGAGGTGTTTCATATTCTCCTCAAATTTTTCATTTTTTAAAATTTTGTTTAATATATTCTTGCTGCCTTGTGAAGTCTTTTGCTTCTAGTTGTTGAATTCTATTTTTTAAAGGCTGGATTTCATCCCTGTCTTTTTGGTCATCCTTTTCTTTCTGGTATGATTTTTCTTTGTAGATCATCTCTTGCCTTCTTTGCTTCATTTTCAAGCTGGCCAATTCTGGCTTTTAAGACTTTATTTTCTTGTTTTAGTTCATGTATTTCCTTTTTCTAATTTTCTTCATCCTCTCTTGATTCATTTTTGAGTTCATGAAGTTCTTGAGTTAATTGAATTTTAAATTCTTGAGTTAATTGAATTTTGAGATCTTCCAAAGCTTTTGTCCAGTTCACTGGAACTACTTCCTCTTCTTCTATTTCTATTTCATTTGCTATCTTTTCACTTCCTTGAAAGAAGCTGTCAATTGTCATTTCTTTTCTCTTTTTCTGTTGCTTACTCATATTTTTCCTTCCTTCTTCTGTTAGTTTGAGCAGATGTATTTAATGATATTTGATAAAAGATCTTCCCCCAGCTGGCAATGGGGATTTGTAGTTACTTTCTCTACCCTCTGAAGACTTCTTGTCTGTCCAATTGTTGGGATTAATCCTATACTGATTGGATTAATCTTACTGCTTAATCTGCCCTGAGGAGAAAACCTTGAGGGGAGGGAAAAACAAACATACAAACAAACAAACAAAAAAAAAACAAAAATACATGGGGAAATAAGAAGGAGAATTTTTTGTTGAACTGAGCACTCCAGCAGTGAGCTCCCCCTGTGCTGTCAGCTGTGTTTGATCTAGTTTTCTTTCCACTTGAAGTCCTACTTTCTCTATCTCGGTATGAGGAAGCCAATCTTTCTCTGGTCTGGGGTTTGGCTCTCTCTAAGCCACCATCTTCTAGGTGTTTTTGCTGTGTTTCTCTGGTTTTCTCCTTTAGTCACTTTTTCAGTGCCTGTGTTTAACTCCCCAAGTCCGGTGCCAGCAAGGCCCTCTCTACAGAACGGGGTGTCCACTGGCCCTGAGATTTCCCGGGCCTCTGAAGACTCCACACAGCACATGGGGGAGGTCATCCTGGGATCCTTGGATTCCCCTTCTAAGCCCTCACACCCAACAGTTCTGGAATTGACGCCTTTTTCTTGGTGTTCCTCTTTAGTTATGCTGCAGTAGGGTGAGTCCCATTCACATTCACAGTTATGATTACTGTCTGTGTATTTCTCTCCATTTTGACTTACTCCTTATGTTCTGCCTTTTCTCTTATCCCTCTTACCCTCCCATCCAACTTTGACACTTACCTATTTTTATAATTAACTTTTTATAATTAACATGTTCTTCTATATACCCTTCTCTTCCCCCATGACTGAGCAATTAAAGAACCCAAGTTACTTACAAAAGAATAGCCTACTTGATAAGAATGTTTGGAAAAATATGAAGGTATCCTAACAGAAATTAGGCTCAAGTCAAAATTTTACACTATTTTCCACAGTAAATTCCAAATGAATAAAAGGCTTAAGAATTCAAGATCATGCCATACAAAATTAGAATAGTATTTAATCATATACCTTTTACAAGTAATGAGATGAATTTTTAATGTAACAAGGGCTATTTTCAATTAAAATTTAAATTGTAATTTTGATTTTACAAACTTGAAAACACTTGCTCAAATAAAACTACTATCTAGGATAAGAAAAGAAACTGTCATTTAGAAAACTCTCTTTGTATTAAATATCTCTTATAAGTGAAATATTCAAGATATATAAGCAACTAAAATAATATTGAGATAAAAAACCATTTCTTAATAGGTAAGTGTCAAAGTGCTAAATTTTCAAAAGAAGAACTTAAAAGTATTGACCACTTTTAGAAGAATGCTATAAATCTGTGAAATAAGAAAAAATCTAAATCAAAATAATCCTGAGTTTTCACTTTATAAATGAACAAGTTAGCATAAAAGAGAATTGACAAGGTTGGAAAGGTTGCAAAAAGGCACTAATGCATTGTTAGTGGAGCTCTAAATTGGTAGAACCATTCTGGAAGCAACTTTGGATATAAAAAGATAGTAAATAAAATATTCATACCTATTGACTCAACAATTCCACTACTAAACAATGTCAATAGAAGAACAACAACCATAAAACAATTGAAATTGACTAATTGCTTGGGAAATTGTAAAGTACAAACCTGGAACTCAAGAAGGGAAATAAAAGGACAACTTCCTCTAATTCTTTGCAGAACTAGAAGTTCATCAGTGTGGATATTATATATAATATTATCTTTTATTCCTTAGATGTATGTACTATATAAGATGGTTATTTGAGAGGAATGAGATTTAAGGTTAAATATAGGCAATGTGAAAAAGATATTAGTAAAAAGCATTTATAATATTACCTACATGCTCCACAGAAGACAGGAGAACAGGTTCATAGTCCTATACCCATTGTACAATCATTTTCCAAAAATATATTTATTTCTCTTTATTGCCACTTAGAAAATAACTAGTGTTTTTTTAGCTGATTTAGCTTGGACTCTGTCCTATGAGAAATCTTTCCACATCAAATTATTATAATTGTTAGTATTCTATGTTTTTTACCCAAATCATCTATATATATACTTACATATTCATATTGAAGGCTTTGGAGTTATTTTCTCCTAATTTGGTCTTTTTATCTATAGGATCTTCTACTTAGAAGATATTTCATAAATGCTATATATTGATTTGACTCTGGTCTTTTAAGGATAACTGCATTTATATATGTCATACTCAATTAATTATTTTGATAATTGTTTCTTATGAAATCATTTGTTTGATACAGCAATAGTTTTTCACTTAAAAGAGGAAAATAATTATTTGCAAAAGAAATGTTGATCATGTTTAAAATTATTATTTGTTTGGGGACTTTAATACATTGACCTACATGTTTCATGAGGATTATATTTAAAACAAAGTAGACAAAGTAACAAGAATTCTGACTAAAGAATGAGTCATTTAAATTTTGGTCAAGGAGGAAAAATAGAACAATGATGTTAACCAGGAATTTTAGTGAGAATGTCTGACAATGTAGGCAAAAAAAAGCAGTCACATTCATTTAGTGGTGGTAGTTGTGGTGTTCAGTAATCCATAAAATAAATGTTGTTGAAGAAAAGATGGATAGTTAATATATCTCTACTGTTCATTTTAATGGCTCCTCTTAGAAAGATTATGGATATTGTCACAATATTTCTGCAAAAGAGGAAATAAAACCTCAAGAAGTAACAATATATGTCATTTTTCATTTCATGATTATAGCTTGATAAAGGACTAAACTCCTTTCCTGAAAGACTGAGTTAAATGTTAAAGAGAAAATATCTGAAGAGAAATTTTGAGAAGACTACAAAACTCTTACTATCTAAATATGATATCTTGAAAGGAAACTAATTGCTATCCTGAGACGACTGAATTGTTTCAGCCATGAGAGTTACCTATTGTAGACTATGGTTAGAGATTACACTGACAATGACTTTTCCTACAGTTGATTGTTGAAATTTGAAAATACATCTTCATATTTTTGCTCATAAATTTTAGACAGTGTCATTGATTCTTACCTAAGTTAGACTAGTAAATTTAAGAGAAAGGAGAAAAATTGAAACTTTAGGGGGATAAGTTTTCTCTAGTTCATTTATAAACTGATTTTGTAATTCAAAGGTTGCTAATTAACCAATTGGAATTTATTCATTTCTATTAACTTTTGAGGAAATATAAGAATGTATTTCTTGATTGTCTAAAAATCCAGGTTTACTTGTGTTTTGTTTTGTTTTGTTTTTGGCATATTGTCTCCCTCAATTAGAGTGTGAGCTCCTTGAGTGTTTCCCTTTTACATTTTCTTTTTTTTTTAATTCCTAGCACTTAGTGCTGGGCACTTGACAAGTGCTTAATAAATATTTGTTAACCTACTGAATGAACAATAAAATGGATAGGAAGTAGTGGCAGTTAGATTTGTTTGAGTTGGTATGGTTGATAGATAGTATAGATGCAGATGACCACATTTACCTAAAGTCTACCTCTGGGTGCCCTATATCCTAAATCAAATCACTCTTTAATACTTCAGTGAAATTGTGATATCATTTATTTGGTTTCTACATCCTATGATGCAAATTACAGCCCATCCATTCCTTCTCTTCTGTGAGACTCATCTCCAACTACTCTCATAAGTCATCCAGAAGGTATCCCCTCATTTGATTTAGACATTGTGTTTTCTTAACACTATGTAGATACCAGTTGAACATGTGTAGTGCTCGCTGCTGACTTTTCTTTTCATGTAACTGACCCAACACATATCTCTATGTTTTATATTAATTTTAAAATTAATTAAAGGCCATGACAATCTTTTCTTTGATATAACATAGAAACATAGTGTATTACAGCAAAATGTAAGAACTCTTCAAAATGTAAGCAATTAGAATCATATATGGTTCAGTGGGCCCTTGTACTTTTCTCCTTCAGCAGATAGATGTTGAAATACCACTCGGATTAGCAAAATCCTGTCACCATCATTCATACAATAATTCAGGTCATATGGACTGCTCAAAGTGAATTGCAAATCAAAATGAATCAAGAGAAATGCAGCTGAAATAAGAATATACATCTAAAAGATGATTTAAAATTCAGGCAAGGATTTGGAAACTAATCCTCTAAAGAACAGAATATTGGGATGATGGGCATAATATATTTTTTAAAAAAGAAAGAAAGAAAACGTGTTTCGTTGTTCTATCCTTATCCCTTGCTGAGCCAAATTGGCAGTGTCTGTTTGGGAAAGGCATAGGATTGAAATAACAAAGTTATTTAAATGCACTGCCACAAGCTACATTAAGAAGCTTTCACAGAGTATGCAGCTACATTGGTGCTTTCATAGGAACTATGTCAAGCCTCACATCCAGTGTTTCTCAAGTAGCTTCCACAGAGACTGGGAAAGGTACCAGGGTCTATGCCAATGATATTTTCCTCTCTAAAAGAAGGAATGTGTGTTTGTGGACTATATCTGTATAGATATTTATCTATCTATAAATTATAAGTAGCTCTTTTCAAACAGAAAATGGTCAAATATCCTCTATTTTGGTCTAAAATATCACAGACCCACTTTGTAATCCTTAAAGTGTCACATAAATTTGAATTTTACTTAGTTTGTATATTGGAAAAAATGCATTGTACTTGTAATTTGAAGACCTTTGTACAAATATCAGCTCTGCTCCATATAATCTGTCACTCTGGACAGACTATGTACATCTCTAGGTTTTAGTTTCCTTTCCTGTGTAATGATTTAAAGGGTTCCTTTCTATTTTAATTTCTAATATCTTGATATTTTTAATGTCCCTTGCTCTACCTCAGCATGAATATGGTATATTTTAACTTTCATAGGAATGGGAAATGCTACACTAAAAATAAAAATTTTACTGACACCCATATTACTTTATACTAATCAGCCTATGGATTGATAGATAGATATGAAATATAGACAGATATAAATTATATAGATATAGAGACTTATTCGTAGATCTTTGTAAAGATGTATAGATACCTAAGGGATTCACTATAAAAGTCTGTCTAGAGCAGTAATGGGCAAACTTTTTAAAGAGGGGGCCAAAAGAAAGGAAATGCTCATCTGATGGTCTGGTTCTAAGACAACTCTTTTGAAGTTTCATTGTATTGTATCCTACTCATTGTATTCGTCAGATTACAAATGTCCCTATCATGACCTCCTCTCAATCCACAGGATTATTTAAAACTAATGCCACTGAGAATGTCATTCTCTCCATTTTTATTTGGAAAAATTGTATAAATACCAGGTATAATTACAAGACATAATTAAACAATATACATCTCAAAGAGGAGCAATATTATCCATATTTGTAAATATGAAATACAGAAAATCTCAAAAAAGTAAAAAAGTAAATAACTATAAAAACAGATTCAGTAAGTAAAAACTAGGAAAAAAACATAAACTATTTAGCATTTCTGTACACTATTAATTTGAAGCACAGAAATGATTGAGAAATTCCACTGAAAATAATATAAAATGAATAACATATCAGGGACCTAAAATCCTAAGAAATGACAAATAATGCAAATTAAATAAAAATATATCGAAGTAAAAGAATACAAATAATCATGAGATAAATTTAACATTTGATCATATATGATTTTATCTACATTTATTTATAATTTAGTGTCATACTAATCCAACCATCAAATTATTAATGTAATGAATGAAATATTAACCAATTCAAATAGAGGAATAAACATGACAGAAGATGAAGAAAAAATACCATAGCATAATCAGACCTCCTACAGGAATCAACACTATGTTGTAAGTGTAAAAATAGTTTCGCTTATCTTTAAATTCCAATGGAATAAACCAAATTCATGAGATTAGAAGAAATAAAACATATAAGACTAGAATTTTTAAAACCTCATAATATTCATTACCAAAGGCAACTTTCCTTATTTGACAATTACTGGAAGAAAAGTATTAGGATTAAACAAGCACCTTATGTTGTGTACTATAATAAATGTCAGATGGATGTATAGCCTGATTATGAAAGTCATATAAGTTTTAAAGAAATTTTTAAAAATCCAGGATGTCTCTATCAAAACTGTAGATAGAGGATTTATTCTTAAACAAAACAAGACAGAGTTATTTATATGAGACAAACTAAATACACAGTTTTAATAATTAGATGAAAACGAAAAATTTTGTACACTGCGAATAGAATAAGAGAAATTACAATGTGGGGGGAAATTCTTACTATCAAATATTACCAATTAAAATTGTGATATCCAAGTTATATAAAGAACTGACATAATTTTTTGAAGATAATTTTAATTTGATTTTTTTCTTAATAGCATTTTCTTAATTGTATTAACATCTTAAAATAAGTTTGGGTCCAAATGCCCTCCTTACCCTCCATCTTGAGATGTCAAACACTTTGATGAAGATTATAAATGTGCAGACATGTAAAATACATTTCTATATTAGCCATGAAAAAATAGAAACAAAAAAATGAAAATGAATAGGAAAAATAAAGAAAGCAAAAAAGTAATCCTTCAGACTGTATTTAGACTCCATCAATTATTTTTCTGGAGGTAGATTACATTTTAAAATATGACTCCTTAAGCATTATCTTGGATCATTTTATTACTGAGAATACTTATTATTCACCATTGGTAAACATACATGATCTCTCACTTCGCTTTGCATCAGTTTATATAAGTCTATATAGGGTTTTCTGAAACCATCCCACTTGTCATTTTTTATAGTATAATAGTATTTTTTGACAATCATATATTACAATTAGTTCAGCCATTCTTTAATGGATGGACATCTTTTCAGTTTCCAGTTGTGTTTCACCACAGTAAGAACTGCCATAAATATTTTTGTACATATAAATCATTTCCCCCTATTATTTTATCTCTTTGAGATACAAGCCTAGTAGTGGTATTGCTAGGTTAAAGGGAATATATGGTTTTACAGTACTTTGGGCATGGTTACTCTAACAGGAGTAAAGGGCAGAATTTTGTAAGGCTAAGATCCATTACTCAGTAAATAAATATATAGGAATGCAAACAAATTTTCTAAAGAAATGCAAAATATTAATTCTTATATAAAAATCATGTTCTAAATCACTAATAAGGAAAATGTGTGTTAAAATTCTGAGATTTCACCTCACATTGAAAAATGGCAAAGATTACAAAAAAGAAAACTATTGATGTCTGAAGAACTATGGGAAAATAAACACATTACTATAATGTTGGTCCAAATATTCTGGGATAAATTTGAATTTATTCAAGAAAAACAACTATTCATACCATTTGATACAATCATCCCAAATGTGGTTTTATACTCCAGGGAAAACAAAAACATAAAGTTCCATAATATGTGTTTTAATAATTTCTACAGTAAATACACAAAATAAGTGTCTAATTTGGAGAATATATATCAGTAGAATATACATCTAATAGATGTTATTGTCCAGTAAGAAATGATAAATATGTAGAATCTGGAGAAATATAGACTGATTTATATGAACTATCACAGAATGAAATAAACAGAATCAGAACAACATACACACTAAATATACTTACATGATTTTTAAAATCACTAAAATGCACCTAAATTCTATATATGAAAGTTTAGTAATGTTTCTGGAAGACAGATAATTAAGAATTCCTCCGTTCTCACAAAAAAATACAAGAGAGAAGTACTAGGATAGAATACTATATACCTTGTCAGATGTGGTCATATTATTGGTTTCAGTTTCCTATTTTCTTTATTGTTTTTTGTAGGGAATTTCACTATAAGTTTCTACATAGTTAATTTAAAATAATTATTATATTTGATTGATATTAGAAAGGTGAAATTTAAGTAAGGAAAATGATTCCCACTATTTAAAGATTACATTTAAATGAAAATTTTAGTATATTCTATTTTAGAGCAATAGTTTCCTTCCAAGATGTTTTTGTGTTGATTAGAGCAGTGTGGACAGTGTATATTTAGAAATAAAAATGATATAAAATCCAAAGGTACTTTTTAAGACATATATCATGAATAGTGCCAATGGTATTCCAGCTTGTTGGAATATCAAGCAGATACTGAAAGCATTGAAATGAGCAGTAGACTTAGTGGGTAGTGTTACAAATAAAATTGATATAGATGGATATAGATAGAAGTATTAATATTTTATTTAAAGCCATGTTGGTAAATTTAATAAAAGACCACGTGCCTGCTAAGATCTAATTAAAATTGCCCACCATTACCTTCTCCCACCCAGTTGTCTTGTACCAAAGAGAGCATCCCAATCAAGTTCTCTCCATTTAAGCTACCCTTTATATTGGCTCACATTACCACGTAAGAAGGAAGCCCTTTGAATCATGGGAAATGTAGTTTCAAAGTCCGCTAAACATCCACAGGAAGTTTATGTCATATATCTAAATATTTAAAGCTCAAAAAAACCCTCAAGGAACGACCCAAATTCCAATAACACAGTTGTCAACCAGAATCTGGGAGAGTAAGCATTCACATGGAATAGCTAGACCAGTGATTCCCAAATTTTTTTGGCCTACCACACCCTTTCCAGAAAAAAATATTACTTAGCTACCCCTGTCACATACTATCACCGCCCCCTTACAGTTATTCAACTGCCCCCAAATGCACCTGTGGCCATCACTGCCCCCCTGGATTGCTGCAGCACCCACCAGGGGGCAGTGGAGCCCACTTTGGGAATCACTGATCTAGACAAATAGTCATGTGGTAGAGTCTTATTTCAGACAGGACAGATCAATCAACTTAAAAATGCACAAAAACATCTGGTTAAGTTTACATTATGTATTACCTATGCTTACCTCATCTTAATTCATTATAGTTTAAAACCATAGTTCCATTTGCACTTATTCTCAAAATAGTTACTAAGCACTAGCAGTTTTATCCTACCATTATATGCATTATCCCTTCCTCTCTACTCAATTTTCTAGAACTATTTTGTCCTGTCTCCGTCTCAATTTTCCTTTACAATTTTCCTGATCATTAGGTAACACTGGGAGATGGATTTGAGGAACAGAAAAGATTAGAGTCTGTCACAAAGGGGTCACAACAAGTCACAAAAGCTAGTGAAATATAAAATAAAGCATAAAGGTATTGCTTTTCAGCTCTCACATTGTATGACTCATTCTTCTGAGGTTTAATCTTGCAGCATGCACTTTTGGGGCATTCATACTTTCTCCTTGATTCTCAGAACTCATCTATGAAACCCAGATAAAATGGAGACAGCTGAATATATGGGTGGCCTAACTGGATGGAGTTCAGGGCTAACCTGTGTAGATACAGATCAATAGACTTATTCTCAGTCTTCTGGCATGTTTGCTACATACACATAAAAATGTATAAAGTGAACTTGCAGGGACAGCTTGGTAGCTCAGAAGACCGCATACAGGAGGTCCTGGGTTCAAATCTGACCATAGATACTTCCTAGCTGTGTGACCCTGGGCAAGTCACTTAACCCCCATTGCTTAGCTTACTGCTCTTCTGCCTTGGAACCAATACATAGCATGGATTCTAAGGTGGAAGGTAAGGGTTTTAATAAAAAAAAATGAACTTGCCTAGGGCATGGGATTTCTATATATGCATACTAGGGAAACCTGGATGCCTAGGTCCTTTAATGTTAAACAGCCATTGATGGCAGTGAGATGAATACTAGATTCACCTGGTAGTTAGCTAGAATCTATGAATACAACTACTCCCAGGTTAAATCCTAGCAAACCACCAGATGAAAATTTTATCTCAAGCAGTGCAATTCCTTCAACTAGACATACACTAATACACTTGATTGTATTCTTGCCTTCAACTAGACATAAACTAATAAACGTGATTGTACTCTTGCCTTCCCTCTCTGTAGATGTCTTTTCACTCTGAAGTGAGCAAGAATATATATATATATATGTATATATATAATATACATATATATATATATATATATATATAAATATAGCCATTTGTTGAGAATAAGCTTTTATTTTGAAAATATATGTGGGAGCTAATAAGATTTACATATATATGTATATATATAATAGATAGATAGATAGATGGATGGATGATAGAGATATAACCTATGTTAATGTGCCCACACACAAATATATTATATGTATATACATGTATATTTAAAGGGAATACCAGGCTTCTGGTATCACTCTCATCATATGTGTAGACTAGGGAATCAGTGAACTGGTTCAAATTCATTTTCCTCAAAATGGAAAGGACATCTCAGAACTACTCTTTGAGTTAGGTAGTACAATCATTAAAACTAAAAATCACAAGAGCTAGAAGCTACCTTAGAAATACCTAATTTAGATATGGAAAAACAAGGATACTAATAATATATGTTAGTGGGACTATGAACTGGTTCAACTATTTTGGAAAGCAATTTGGAATTATTCCTAGAAAGTCATAAAAACTGTGTATACTCTTAGACTCAGCAAAACCACTACTGGGTCTGTTTCACAAGGAGCTCAGGGTAGAAAGGAAAAGAACCTATATATTCCAAAATATTTACAGCTGCTCTCTTTCTGGTAGGAAAGAACTGGAAATCTCAGGGATGTCTATCAATTGGGGAATGGCTGCACAAATTGTGTTATATGATTGTGATAGAATACTATTGAACCATAAGAAATGATGAACAGATTAATTTTTGAAAAACTTGGAAAAAATTTCATGAGATAATGAAGACTGAAATGAGTGGTACCCAAATAATTTTATAAACAGCTACAGACTTAATATTTAAAGAATAACTTGTGAATGTTCACTTCCAGAAAATAAATTGAAAAATTAAAACATGAAAAACATAATCTCTCTCTATATTTATACATATCTCTTTGCTAGATGAAGCCTTCTCTGGTGCAGGGAAGTGATAAAGGTGAGATACCTGAAAATAAATTATATTAATAATGAAAAAAGAAAATAAATGAATATAGGTTAATCTCCTCAAAGGGAAGTATAATACAGTTTCAGTTTCATTGAAGATTAGACTTGCCAAGGCAACTATTCAGAATTTTGTTGCAATGTTTCTATAGAAAAAAAACCCAACCAGTTTGTAAATGAAATTTTAGAATATTAAAAAAGGAAACATTTAATCTATGTCCTTCATTTTTCTGATAAAGAACCAGGAGCCCAGAGAATTATAATAGCTTGCTTAAAGTTACACACCTAGTTAGACGGTAGAGGAAAGGTTCAGATATTTTTTATCATAACTCAAGTATTTTCAGTACACTGATATTTAATCATTTGAAAAAATGATTAATTCTAAACAATGCTGATTTCAACATGAAAAAGGAAATAATGGTCTATGAGGCCCATCATTCATTATTCCAGTCAATTATTCCAACTTTTTTTTTGAAGTTAAGACAATGTTTTATAGGAATATTCAATAAACATTGCTTGACTAAATGATGAAATATTTCCATGTTCAGGACAACTTAAAGTCTGACACATTGAAAGACAGAGCAGAAGAACAAGTCTATCTTTGCGACCACATTCCAAGGGACAGGACGTGCTGTTTACTATGTTATCTACTGTGAAAATGAATGCTGAAGAATTCTGTCCATTCATATATCTAGTTATGTCTCTGACTGACTATCCCCAAAAAGTGCTTTTTAAAACTAGAACTGGGGATAAGCATTTTTATACTTTGATCTGGGATTAGGTTTACTTTCCCTTGGATAAATGTGAATACTTCTTGTCTTGGACTTTTTTACTTCACCAGCATATTTTTGAAGAGTTAACCGAAGCACAGTTTTCAGGGTTATTTCTTTCACTTTGCATCATTTTGGGGATTCTATTTAGAATTGCAAAACAGAAATTTCTTTTCTTACAGCACACCTTGATTGTTTTGTGTGGTTCTAACAGAGTTTGAAATTAGGAAAGAATGGGATGTAATCTCTTGAATGGTATTCACATGGGACATAGGGAACATCAGCTTAATACTCACTGTGAGAGTAAGGAATTGGTAGGAATAGGCTGAAAAGGTTTTGCTTAGGAAACACAAAGCTCTGTAGGACTGCCCTCTTTTGAGAATCCTTAAAAATTCTAAATTTACTTGGGCAGAGAGGAGTCATATTAATAATCTCTACATTTCCCTACCCACTGAATGCTTTATTACCTCTTATTTCTCAGTATCTAGGGAAATTCTAGGGAAAAGACACAGCATCATTTATTGAAGGAAGAAGATTCTGCTTTCAGTTTGAACACTGTTTCCCATATCCAGATTTCTGTCAATAATAGCATTTGCTTCTGTAAAAACCAACAGGAAAACCATAGTGTTATCTTGGATTTATTCCTTCCTTCTACACCATATCTCTAAATATCACCATAGCCTAGCAGTTCTCTCCTCCCACTTTACCTCACTTCATCCTTCCTTTCCATTTCCGCTTCAATCACCACTTAGCTGAGTTCTATTTGTTTTTTAACCTGGATCACTTCTCATTTCATTCACCCTTCATACTGCAACCAGATTAGCCATGTTTCTATGCAAATTCCTCTGCTCAAACCTCTTTAATGGATCTATATAACCTGTTAATTAACTTTCAAACACCTTTGTCTGGCATTAAATGACCTCTACATTACGGCACCAATTTACTTAGGTAACCCTCATCTCATAATTTTTCCCATCATGTTTTCAATGGTCTGCCTAAACTGCCTAAACTCACTATTTTGTAAACTATATTCTTTTCATGCTTTACAATCTTTCCTTATGCTCCTCTGCATTATGAATTGCCCTTTCAACTATTTCTACCTGTTAGTAAACTACTCATCTTTTGAGACTCACGGTAAGTGCTATCTTCTATACCATACTTTTCATGCATGTCCAAGTTTTGGAATAATCTTTCCTTCCTCTGAAGTCTTAAGCACTTTTTACCTCTCCTGTGCCCTTAATTATTTGCATATTAATGGAAATCATGTATTACTCTTTCTTCCATAATATGTTATGTACTTCAAGAAAATTGGTATCTTGTCATATTCCCTTATTTCTCTTAGTATCTAGTATATTACATTGGATCTTGGATTATTGAAAAGTCAAAGAGATTTGAAGTCAAGAGACTTGGGTTTGAATCTCAGATTGTTTTATTAGTTATTTAATGCTGTGTAGGCTGTTTACTTTCTCCACTCTTCTTTTTCATCTGTTAAATGGGAATGACAAATTTTAGAAGGGGAAAGAACTCTATTGACCATGATATATTTTTTCAAATGACATATTTTTTTATAATAGCACAGAAAACTATTTATTTGGATATCTTTTCCTGAAGGCTTCTTCTTGCTATCATCAGGTGGCATATGAGATATTAGAAGAGCCCCACTCCTCATCTGTACCCTCTCCAAACATATTTCTCTGAAGAATTTATTTAGTTCTCCAAAGAGATACACTATAGAGTTAAAAATCCAAGACTTCTTTTCCTCACTTAAAAAGTGAGGAATGTGATATCATGTTTAATAGGAGATCCTCAGATTTCTTAATCCTATAATGACTGCTTGATCAAAGTCCAAAATTCAGTTTTATTGTGTATCATGGTTGGGGATATAATATAGGTGGGATCAATTGATCAACCTGACCAGTGGGGTAGACTACTTGATTTGATGAAATTTAGATTTGGAACCTTAACTAAGTCATAACATTTTTTTAAAAAAGTTTTATTTCTTATCTTCCTCTAACTTCAGATGAGGTATACTTTGTATACTATGAAATTCTCTAAAAACAAGAAAAGGAGTTTGCCTATTTTGATTTAAACACATTTATCCTATTCTTAAAATTTTGCATATGCCATATGCGCTCTAATTCAGAATTGTTTTTTAATGTACTTTGCCCTTTTAGTGTATGCAGATAGTGATTTTATCAGAACATGGAAGACAGTAGAGATTGTCTATACCAAGACAGATCCACAAATTCTCAACAATGTATAATTTTATATCACTCTTATTTCTTTTTCTGAATTTTTCTTTTTGGTGGGAGGAATTGTTGTTGACCATCGATCTAATTGACATTTTTAAAGCTTTTACTTGTAGCTGTTTTGACATCATTGTCCTCCTCTGAGTTTATGTCTTGGTATTCCTTGCCTCTATAATAACTTTTTATGATTATTTTTGGGTTAATTATTCATTTGTCCAGCCTTTTTCTTGACTTTGAATTTTTTGGTAAAGTTGGATTGTGTTCAACTGAGTATGGGGAGGCACTTTCCCAAGCTTCAAGTTTTTTTGTGCTTCTGTTTTCAGAGGTTCTTCAAGGTAGTGTGATCTGGGTAGAGATGTGGTCGCTCATTTCTTGGTTTATGCCCTGGTCTTTACCAAGAAGGGCTCCTACTTCCCTGCAGTGGCAAAATCTAGTGCTCCTCTATGCCTTGGAACTGTTACCAGGATCCCTGCTCCTTCATGACTAACCATAAGCACTCCTTTCTACCCTAGAACTGAAACATAGAACTGCTGCTTATGGGTAATAGAGTTGCCACTGAACAGCAGGAGCACCCAGTACCAGTGAAGGGGCCTATATAATCTCTTTCTGACCAGTTTTCTGACCCCATTACCATCTCTGAGCTGAAAAGTCCCAAATCTCCTGTGACCATAACTGTTTGCCCTCTCAAGGCCCACTGCTGTGCTGCTGGTGCCTACTCTATTATACTCTGGGCTGGTGCCCACCCTATTAAACAAACCTTTTCTGCTGACCTCCTAAGTTGAATTAGATTAGAAAAATATCTCACCCTGGCTTTTTATTTGCTTGACTACCTCAAAAAGTTGACTTGAGTTATTTTAAAATAATTTAGAGACAAATGTTGAGAGACTTCAGTAAGACTGATGCCTGTATTCTCCCCATCTTGGCTCTATCCACCAGTGTATATTAAAGAGTTGTGGGGGACATGAAGAGGTTCAGTGACTTGTCCAGATTCACATAGTATAGCAGGTCTTCTTGAGACTGAAGCTACATCTCTATCACTACACAAGGCTGCTTTTCTTTTTATATTCTTAAAAATTGTTATTGTTTAATAATTGCAAGCAAATATTTCATAGTTTTCTTTAAGGGAATAATTTCATATTTTATTGCCCTCAAATATAACATATTTCATCCTTAAAGAAATAAAAGCTAAATGGAAATAAGGGGAGAAAATCCTAAATTTACATAAAGCAAAATAAATTAAGCAAATGAGTCAATGTCACTTAGCTCCTTAAGAGTCCTTTATGAATCAATTCTTCCTGTAGACATACATGATGAATATCAAGAATAAGACCTTTGAGAAGATTAAGAAAAAGACATATGCATGTGTGTGTGTGTGTGTGTGTGTGTGTGTGTATTTTTGCTGTGTTCATCTGACTTAGTTAACTGTCTTCCTTTGCCCTGTTTCAAAATTGATTGTGGCAGCTTTCCACAAAGTGCCCAGAAACATTCAGACATGCTTGTCCAAATACTGAATGCTACACTTCAGCCAAACAATTTCTTTCTGCCTTGAAAATTGCAGTCAGATAATGAAGCCTACATTTCTTAAGGCTAAGAATGGAGGAAGCCTAATTTTCATCTTCAGTCTTCAGAGCCCTAAGTAAACCTTGGAGTGTGCAGTAAGAAGCAGTCGGCTACCCATCAGTGATGAAATGAGCCTCTAGGCATGGAAGGTTCCAAGTTTGGGTCTAATTACTACCAAGATAAACATTGCTATTTTTAGATATAGAAAACAGGAGAATGGAGTTCCAGAACCTCCTAGTCCAATCATTATGCAAATAATACAGCAGGAAAAATATCAGCATGCCCACAGAAAATAATTTCCATTCTCCCCACTGGCTATTCTTGAACTTGATTTAAAAGAGAAAATGTCACCATGAAATCTCAGAGCTGAAACTAAAAATGCAATCAATTTAAATTAATTGAGGAACAAAATAAAGAATAAATATCTTTAAGGAGATATCAATTGGTGTATGATATAATTAAAATCTTTATAATTTTTTAATTTTTTAAACCCTTAACTTCTGTGTATTGACTCATAGGTGGAAGAGTGGTAAGGGTAGGCAATGGTGGTCAAGTGACTTGCCCAGGGTCACACAGCTGGGAAGTGTCTGAGGCCGGATTTGAACCTAGGACCTCCCGTCTCTAGGCCTGGCTCTCAATCCACTGAGTTACCCAGCTGCCCCCTATAATTAAAATCTTGACAATGATTTTTTTATATTTTTATCTTCTAGTTCACAAAAGTCTGTAGATATATTTTTACAATTTCATTTCAAATTAATTCAAATCAACAATTCAATTGGACAAACATTTATTAAGGGACTACTTGGTAGCAGATAGGCTCTAGAGATAGGAAGACAAAAATGAAAATAATAACTGTTTTCATGGAGCTTAGATTGCTTGTAGGGTGGAATGTGCTCACAAGAGCAGATTATAAGTGCAAAGATAATTTAGAGTGAGGTGTTAGTTTTCCTTTGATTCTTCAACTTAATTCAGAGATTTCTCACCTAACACCTGCAAACTTGAATTAGTCTAAGGAGCTCCTGATCTTTTTGTGTCATCATCCTCTAAGCCTCCAGGTTCCTTCTCATATTAACATTTTAAACTCATCACAAAATACATAGGATTTCAAAAGAAACCAATTACATTTAAATACATTGTGTACAAAGGTTTTTTTATTTATTTATTTTTATTTTTTAAACCCTAATATCTTTTTTCAAACATTTATTAATATTCATTTTTAACATGGTTACATGATTCATGCTCCTCCTTTCCCCTTCGCTCCCCAGCACTCCCCCCCGACCCATGGCCAATGCACATTTCCACTAGTTTTGTCATGTGGCCTTGATCAAGACCAATTTCCAAATTGGTAGTTGCATTGGTGTGGTAGTTTCGAGTCCACATCCTCAATCATGTCCACCCCGACCCATGCTTTCAAGCAGTTGTTTTTCTTATATGTTTCCTCTCCTGCAGTCCTTCCTCTGAATGTGGGTAGCGTTCTTTACCATAAATCCCTCAGAATTGTCCTGGGTCACTGTATTGCTGCTGGTACAGAGGTCTATT
The DNA here is from genome assembly GCF_016433145.1 of Gracilinanus agilis. Lineage (NCBI taxonomy): Eukaryota > Metazoa > Chordata > Mammalia > Didelphimorphia > Didelphidae > Gracilinanus > Gracilinanus agilis. The sequence continues at coordinate 272,159,686 of NC_058132.1, forward strand.
ACATTCAATTTTACCATAGTATATCAGTCTCTGTGTACAATGTTCTTCTGGCTCTGCTCCTTTCACTCTGCATCTGTTCCCAGAGGTCTCTCCAGGTCGCCTAGAACTCCTCCAGTTTATTATTCCTTTGAGCACAATAGTATTCCATCACCAGCATATACCACAGTTTGTTCAGCCATTCCGCAATTGAAAGACATACCCTCCTTTTCCAATTTGTTGCCACCACAAAAAGAGCAGCTATAAATATTTTCGTACAAGTCTGTTTATCTATGATCTCTTTGGGGTACAAACCCAGCAATGATATGGCTGGATCAAAGGGCAGGCATTCTTTTATAGCCCTTTGAGCATGATTCCAAATTGCCAGCCAGAATGGCTGGATCAGTTCACAGCTCCACCAGCAATGCATTAATGTCCCAATTTTGCCTCATGCCCTCCAATATTCATTACTCTCCCCTTCTTTCATTTTAGCCACTCTGCTAGGTGTGAGGTGATAACTCAGAGTTGTTTTGATTTGCATTTCTCTAATTATTAGAGATTTGGAACACTTTCTCATGTGTTTATTGTTACTTTTGATTTCTTTACCTGAAAATTGCCTATTCATGTCTCTTGCCCATTTATCAATTGGGGAATGGCTTGATTTTTTATACAATTGATTTAGTTCCTTGTATTTGAGTAATTAGACCCCTGTCAGAGTTTTTCGTTATAAAGATTTTTTCCCAATTTGTTATTTCCCTTATGATTTTGACTACATTGTTTTTATTTGTACAAAAACGTTTTAGTTTAATATAATCAAAACCATTTAATTTACATTTTGTAATTTTCTCTAACTCTTGCTTGGTTTTAAAGTCTTTCCTTTCCCACAGATCTGACAAGTAAACTATTCTGTGTTCACTTAACTTGTTTATAGTTTCCCTCTTTATATTCAAGTCATTCACCCATTCTGAATTTATCTTGGTGTAGGGTGTGAGATGTTGATCTAAACCTAATCTCTCCCATATTGTTTTCCAAATTTCTCAGCAGTTTTTGTCAAATAGTGGATTCATGTCCCAAAAGTTGGGCTCTTTGGGTTTATCATACACTGTCTTGCTGATGTCATTTACACCAAGTCTATTCCATTGATCCTCCTCTCTATCTCTTAGCCAGGACCATATTGTTTTGATGACTGCTGCTTTATAGTGTAGTTTAATATCTGGTACTGGTTGGCCCCCTTCCTTCACATTTTTTTTCATTATTTCCCTTGATATTCTTGATCTTTTGTTATTCCAAATGAAATTTGTTATAGTTTTTTCTAATTCAGTAAATAAGTTTTTTGGTAGCTTGATAGGTATAGCGCTAAATAGGTAAATTAATTTGGGTAGAATTGTCATTTTTATTATGTTAGCTCTTCCTACCCATGAGCAATCAATGGCTTTCCAATTGTTTAGATCCAGTTTTATTTGTTTGGAAAGTGTTTTGTAGTTGTTTTCATATAATTGCTGTGTTTGTTTTGGTAGGTAGATTCCTAAGTATTTTATATTGTCTAGAGTGATTTTAAATGGTGTTTCTCTTTCTACTTCTTGCTGCTCTAGTGTGTTGGAAATGTATAGAAATGCTGATGATTTAGGTGCATTTATTTTGTATCCTGCAACTTTGCTAAAGTTGTTGATTATTTCTACAAGCTTCTTAGTTGATTCTCTAGGATTTTTTAAGTAGACCATCATATCATCTGCAAAGATTGACAGCTTAGTCTCCTCCTTGCCCACTTTGATACCTTCAATTTCTTTTTCTTCTCTAATTGCAACTGCTAGTGTTTCTAGTACTATGTTGAATAATAGAGGTGATAATGGGCATCCTTGTTTTATTCCTGATCTTATTGGGAAGGCTTCTAATTTATCCCCATTGCATATGATGTTTGTTGATGGTTTTAGGTATATACTGTTTATTATTTTTAGGAAAGGTCCTTCTATTTCTATACTTTTCAGTGTTTTCAATAGGAATGGATGCTGTATTTTGTCAAAGGCTTTTTCAGCATCTATTGAGATAATCATGTGATTTTTGTTTGTTAGACTGTTGATATGGTCAATTATGTGGATGGTTTTCCTAATGTTGAACCAATCTTGCATTCCTGGTATAAATCCCACCTGATCATGGTGGATGATCTTCTTAATTACTTGAGGGAGTCTCTTTGCTAGTATTCTATTTAAGATTTTTGCATCTATGTTCATTAGGGAGATTGGTCTGTAGTTTTCTTTCTCTGTTTTTGATCTCCATGGCTTTGGAATCAGTACCATATTTGTGTCATAAAAGGAATTTGGTAGGACTCCTTCTTTGCTTATCATATCAAATAATTTGCATAGTATTGGGATTAGTTGCTCTTTGAATGTCTGATAGAATTCACTTGTGAATCCATCAGGCCCTGGGTATTTTTTCTTAGGGAGTTCTTTGATGGCTTGTTCAATTTCTTTTTCTGATATGGGATTATTTAGGTATTCTATTTCTTCTGCTGTTAATCTAGGTAGTTTATATTTTTGTAAATATTTGGCCATATCTCCTAAATTGTTGTATTTATTGCCATATAATTGGGCAAAATAGATTTTAATGATTGCCTTAATTTCCCCTTCATTAGAGGTGAGGTCTCCCTTTTCATCTTTGATACTATCAATTTGGTTTTCTTCTTTCCTTTTTTTTTATTAGATTGACTAGTACTTTGTCTATTTTATCTGTTTTTTCAAAGTACCAGCTTCTAGTCTTATTTTTTAATTCAATAGCTCTTTTACTTTTGATTTTATTAATTTCTCCCTTGATTTTTAGTATTTCTAATTTAGTTTCCATCTGGGGATTTTTAATTTGCCCGCTTTCTAATTTTTTGAGTTGCATGCCCAATCCATTAATCTCTGCCCTCCTTAATTTGTTAATATATACACTCAAGGATATAAATTTCCCCCTGAGTACTGCCTTGGCCGCATCCCACAGAGTTTGGTAGGATGTCTCATCATTGTCATTTTCTTCAATGAAATTATTGATTGTTTCTATGATTCCTTCTTTGACAAATTGGTTTTGAAGAATCATATTATTTAATTTCCAATTAGTTTTTGATTTTCCTATCCAAGTGCCCTTACATATTATTATTTTTATTGCATTATGATCTGAGAAGGTTACATTTATTATTTCTGCTCTTTTGCATTTGTTTGCAATGGTTCTATGCCCTATAACGTGGTCAATCTTTGTGAATGTGCCATGTACAGCTGAAAAGAAGGTGTATTCCTTTTTGTCCCTATTTATTTTTCTCCACATATCAATTAAATCTAATTTTTCTAGGACTTCATTCACCTCTCTTACCTCTTTCTTATTTATTTTTTGGTTTGATTTATCTAGATCTGACAGAGAAATATTTAGATCTCCCACTAGTTTGGTTTTACTATATATTTCCTTCTTGAGCTCTGCCAGTTTCTTCCTTTATGAATTTGGGTGCTATGCCACTTGGTGCGTACATATTGAGTAGTGTTATTTCCTCGTTGTTTATGCTGCCTTTAATTAGGATGTAATGACCTTCCCTGTCTTTTTAAATCATATCTATTTTTACTTTGGCTTTGTCAGAAATCATAATAGCCACTCCTGCCTTCTTTTTATCATTTGACGCCCAAAAGATTTTGCTCAAACCCTGAACCTTAAACTTGTGTATGTCCACCGGCCTCATATGTGTTTCTTGTAGACAACATATGGTAGGATTTTGGTTTCTAATCCACTCTGCTATTTGATTCCGTTTCATGATCGAGTTCATCCCATTCACATTCAGAGTTATAATCATCAGTTGTGCATTTGCTGACATTTTTGAATACTCCCACATTCCTATCCCCTTTTTCCTTATACTTTTTCCTTTTAAACCAGTGGTTTGCTATTTAGCCACTATCCCTTATCCCCTCCCTTGATTAACTTCCCTTTCTACCTCCTCCCTTATTTTCCCCCTCTTTTTGTTTTTAAAGGCCTTATGAATTCCCTCCCCCTTCTCTCCTCCCTTTTTTTGACCTCCCCACTCCCCTGCTCCCCTTGGTTTATCACTTCTAACTTTCTCAGAAGGGTTAGATAAGAGTTTTATGTCCCAATGGATAGTATAGCTACTCTTCCCTCTCTGGGTTGATTACACTGAGAGTAAGATTTGATTATTACCTCTTAATGCTCTCTTCCTCTCCTTCTTATGATTGTATTTGTCCCCTCTCCCTCCCATGCCCTCTTTGTGTATAATAGAATATTCTATTTTCTTATTCACTCAGGTTTCTCTTGGTGTCCCCTGCTATTCACCCCCTCTTTCCCATCCCCCATGTCATCTTAGATTATTAATGTTCTACCCTCACCCTGTGTATTATTCTTCTGATTACTATAATAGTGAATACTATAATAGTGAATAGAGTTCACTACAGAGATTTATACATAACTTTTCTCTACATAGGAATACAGATAATTAGATCTCACTGAGGCCCTTAAAAAGGCAAATTTAAAAATTAAAAGTTTTCTTTCTTTCCCCTCTGTATCTTATTTACCTTTTCATGTTTCTCTCGATTTTTGTGGTTGGATATCAAACTTTCCATTTAGCCCTGGTCTTTTCTGTGCAAATACCTGGAATTCTTCAATTTTGTTGAATGCCCATACTTTGCCCTGGAAATATATAGTCAATTTTGATGGGTAGTTGATCCGTGGTTGCAGGCCCAGCTCTCTTGCCTTTCTGAATATCGTATTCCAAGCCTTGTGATCTTTTAGCGTGGAGGCTGCTAGATCCTGTGTGATCCTGATTGGTGCTCCTTGATATTTGTATTGTTTCTTTCTGGATTCTTGTAAGATTTTTTCTTTTGCTTGGAAACTCTTGAATTTGGCAATTATATTTCTGGGTGTTTTCTTTTCTGGATCGAATGTCACAGGTGTTCTATGAATCCTTTCAATGTCTATATTGCCCTCTTATTGTAAGACTTCAGGGCAATTTTGCTGAATAATTTCTTTTAGTATGGAGTCCAGGTTTCTATTAATTTCTGGTTTTTCTGGAACACCAATTATTCTCAAATTGTCTCTCCTAGACCAGTTTTCTTGGTCTGTCACTCTCTCATTGAGATATTTCATGTTTCCTTCTATTTTTTCAGTCTTTTGACTTTGTTTTATTTGTTCTTGTTGTCTTGAGAGATCATTAGCTTCCAATTGCTCAATTCTAGCCTTTAGGGATTGGTTTTCGGCTATAATCTTTTGGTTTTCGTCTATGATCTTCTGGTTTTTGGCCATAATCTTCTGGTATTCCTTTTCAATCTGGTCATTTCTGGTGTTCAATTTGCTTATCAGTTCATTTGGTTTCTGAGCCTCACTTTCCATTTGCAAGATTCTACCTTTTAAACAGTTATTTTCTTGCCATATCTCTTCCATTTTCCTCAAAATCTCAGTTTTGAACTCTTCCATAGCTTGTGAGGAATTTTCCTTATTTGAGGAGGGTCCGGATGCTTTTTTGTTCTCCTCCTCTGTTTGCTAGGTTGCCTGGATTTTCTCTGTGTAAAAGTTGTCGAGTGTTAAAGACTTCTTTTTCTTGTTGTTAATCTTTCTCTTCTGAACTTCCTGAGACTGGGTAGCCATCGTTAGCCCAGCAGCTTCTCAGGTTTATCCTCGAGCTCAGGGTCTGTCTGCGGTCTTTTGGCTCCTGAGGTCTGAGTTCTGGTTTTTTCCAAGGTCAAGACCCCTGGTGGACCCCCTTGCTTGATCCTTTGCCTGAGGTTTCTTTACAAGTCTCTGGGTGCTGCTTCCACAGTCGTATACCTGTCTGCACTGGTTCCCCACTCAGGGTTTTAGAGCTTTAGCTCATGGCTGTGTCTGCCTCCACCCACACCTCCGCCCGTGTCTGCACTCTGAGCCCGCGCTCTGCGCCCTGAGTCCACACTGTGCTCCCTGCCTCTGTTCTCGGTGCCCTGCTCCCGCGCTCAGATTTTGTGTGCGTTTGTTAGCTTTTTGGGGTCCTAAATCTTGCTGCTCTCAGGAACAGGCCCTGGAGCTGTCAATGACTCGATGGGTGCCCGAAACTTGCTCTATTTGTTTTTACCTGGCTTCGGCGCTATAAGTGTTGTGTGTGGAGGGGTTGGGGGTGGGGTGGTTGCTCAGCCCGGGATTTAGTGAGAGCTGTTTCACCCCTTTATAGCATGGAAATGCCTCAATTCCATGTACCTTCCACTCTGTGCCCTGTTGTGGGGTTCCTCCATTCGTCTGGACTTGTTTTTATGTCCCCTTGAGGAGTTTTGTGTGTTTTGGTCAGGAGAGGTTAAGAGCTGCTTCTTACTCTGCCTCCATCTTAACCCAGAACCCC